>NC_045551.1:36011792-36256792 GCF_009769535.1 Thamnophis elegans
TGCAAATATGAATGAAGCTTTACACATACCTGTTGATGCCTGACACTATGCAATAACTCTAACCTAGTCAAGTCATTTCTGGAAATCTTTCTACACAAATATACTCATTCATTCCCAAGGGCTTTGGTTCAAACTTTATTTCATTCTTCTGAAATAATACATACTGCCTTGGGCAGTTTATATAATGCTTCTCTTTAGGCTGAGAACTACTATTCCTGCCTCAACAAACTAATTCCTTAAATATAGACAGATGATCAAATTTTGTGTAAGATGTTTGGACAATTCATTTAAAGGAATAGGTCATGAAACCAGTGTGTGTGAAGCAATGTGTGATTTTTTTAAAAAAAATGTATTTACAAAACATTGATATGAGTAACTATAATGCATACGTTATAAAAGTCCTGACTTTGAGCACACATGACCAGGGTCCATGAACTTTTTAGTGAGAGAGTCATCATATTGAGAGAGCTGAGGTGGTGCAGTGGTTAGAGTGCAGTACTGCAGGCCACTTCAGCTGACTGCTATCTGCAGTTCGGCGGTTCAAATCTCACCGGTTGACTCAGCCTTCCATCCTTCCGAGGTGGGTGAAATGAGGGCCCTGACTGTGGGGGCAATATGCTGACTCTGTAAACCGCTTAGAGAGGGCTGAAAGCCCTATGAAGCAGTATATAAGTCTAACTGCTATTGCTATATTTATTGTTGAGAGGAACCTATGCAAAACTGTTGCCTAACAACTATCTGGAAAATCAAAGGAGAATAATGCAAAAACTAAACTTATGAAAGATGCTTCTCTTATTTTCAGTGGAGATTGTGTTTCTCCTCCCTGTCTTTGAGGAAAGATGTTGAACTGTGGGATCACATCCCATTTAGACGTAAGTTTATGATTAGGAAGCGGTGGCTCAGTGACTAAGATGCTGAGGTTGTCGATCAGAAAGGTCCACATGTGTATCCACGCACATTCAATAATATAAGTTAGCCCAATTTTGGAATCTCATGAGCCCAATTTTACAGTGTTATTATATCCCATTGAATGAATAAAAGAAATAATTGCTTTTCCAGAAGAGTATATGTTTAGGGGATGCCATTAGTAGTGAAAGGGATGCGGTGGCTCAGTGGCTAAGATGCTGAGCTTGTTGATCAGAAAGGTTGGCAGTTTGGCGATTCGAATACCTAGCGCTGTGTAAGGGAGTTAGCTCCTGTTACTTCTCCCAGCTTCTGCCAAACTTCTAGCAGTTTGAAAGCATGTAAAAATGCAAGTAGAAAAAATAAGAAATATCTTTGATGGGAAGGTAACAGTGTTCTGTGCACCTTCACTATTTAGTCATGCCGGTCACATGACCATGGAGATATCTTTGAATAGTGCTGATTCTTCAGCTTTGAAACAGAGATGAGCATCACCCCCTAGAGTCAAGAACGACTAGCGCATTTGTTTAAGGGGAACCTTTACCTTTACCTTGTGATTATGATGAATTTCAGGGCAGGGCAAAGCCTTTTAAATTCAAAGATTGGCTGGCAGTTGAGCTCATTTCCACTTCTATGCTCACAATCATGCATGTCTTAGTACCCTTTTGATTGGATGCTTCCAATATGGAGCTGCTCTAGAAGAACATTCAGAAGCTTCAACTGACCAGGAATACATCATCACACAGTAGCAAATGCATCGTGGTATGCTCACAAACATCAGCATTTCATGAACTGTACTGACTCCAAATAGGTTCTTATAAATAATTGAATTATTAAAGCCGTTTATGGCATGGGGCAAAATTATCTGTGGGACTGCATATCCTTGAAGACTTCTTCTTTTCCTACTAGACCTGACAGGGTGGGTTTGCTCCAGTCCTGATAATGAAAGTATCACCTGAGAAGCTTACAATACTATACTTTCTCTGTCATAGCATCCAGCTTATGAAACAACCTTCTCTCAAAGATATGGATGTCCCAAATCTTGCTGGCTTTCAGGAAAGCAGTAAAGACCTAGAGGACAATATTGTCTTGCAGAACATTGTTCAAAACTCAACACATTTTTAGTGAAGCGTCTCTGCAGAGATTTTCACAGGTCTATTGCTTATATATTTGTGACACTTACCCACATTTGTATTTCTGGTCTTCATTCTGGCAAGGTGATGCCACTTTAACAGAATTAGACTTTCATTTTATTGCTTGTTTAGGTAAGCAGAATAATGAGTTTGTCTAATGTCAATACTTTGTCTGAAAGTATTTTTCTTACCTTCCTCATAGCTAATGTACAAGCAGCTAATTTTAAAAAATCTGCTTAATGTTTAAGTGTTAACTACAGATCATTAGAAAATCAGGCAGAGATTATTTTTACAGGAAACTCTTATTGCTGGGCAAATGTAACATAGCATATGCTTATATTCAGCATATGCTAATATGCTTAACAAAATTTTGATATTTTTCCAAAAATTACTTAGAGGAAAGATTTTCATTTCATTTTTCTCTTTTTTTTAACACTGAAAAGAAGAGCTTCTCCCCATATATCACAAAATTTATATGCCTGGGATTTGTTTTGCTTTGCTTGGTGTTGCATCCCTTCACACCCAATGGTGAGCTGGCCAAACAGTTCTCATAAACACTGGTGTCAGTTTTATATTTTGGATACCAGTCCTTTGGAAAACAGAGAGATGATTGATCAGAGTTTTCAGGAAGGAAGTAGGAGACCATGTCAACATGTCAATTCATTCCTGGAAACTTGAGAGTCCAGCAGAAACAGGGTTGTACTTGAATTACTGTACAATTGTATGTGTCTTTCCTGGGATTCAGTCTTTTTTATTATCAAAAGCAGTCGGCATTTTCTCGGTTGGTACGATGGCTAACGCTTGTAGGTAATGGAGCTTCAAATTGAATTCTGGATTTAATCCATGCGAGTTGCCAATCCAACTCTTTGTATCCTTTGCCAATAGCTTTGGCTCAGATGAAAGAAACAAGCTTTGTTCTAAACTAGTGCAAATGCCATGGCTGCTGTGACTGTAGCTTGTTCAAAGTCAGTGATCGCATATGAGTCTTAAGTAGTGCTGTGCAGAACTGGGTAGATTCAATTTATAGTTCAGTGAAACTTTCCTTGGCTCCTCTTGTATGGCTTTGGATTAGGGGAACAAAAAATTAGTAATGCTAGGTAAATCATATGGAGGCTCCAATAAGCACATTTTAATTTAGGCATTCATATTAAATGTAGCACTTTAAATGCAGCTTAATATATCACTCAAAAATATTAATTTTATTACACAATAACCTGTTTCATTGCTTATGGTGTAATTTAGTTTACTAGGAACTGGTTCCTTCTTTTTTGCCCTGCTCATGTTAGCTGTTAGCAGTATGATATATTAAATATGATTATATGTGGCATTGTTTTAGAAGGATTGTGCATGAAATGGGGGGAAATGAACTTGAAATAAGCCAGTTCTGTTTGAACATTCCATTCCATGGAATAAAATTCAAAATGCTTTAGACATTTCTCTATTAGGAACATGGAGAATTCCAAACAAGTCCCTTACTCCTTCATGTTTTCTCTAAACTCACAAATAATGATAGGTCATGAATAAAAATCACAAGCTCCCTCTTATTGGTCCACCATAGAAAGTGTCCTCACATATTGTATTACAGTATGGTATGCTGGTTTAACAGCTGCAGACAGGAAGGGACTACAGAGAGTGATCAATTCGGCATAAACCATTCGTTGCCCTCTGACACCACTGGATGACATTGCCAGATCTCGCTACTTTAGCAGAGTAAGGAAGATACTCAGAGATGATTCACACCCTGGTCAGTGTCTCTTTGCACTTCTACCATCAGGCAGAAGGCATCAAAGTACAGCCAGCCGAACAGACAGGTTTAAAAATAGTTTCTATCCTTGGGCTGTGAGACTTTTAAATACAACCACAAACACTCCATGCATTTTCTTTCTCTTTCTTTTTTTGTTTGTTATAATTTTGCACCAGTGAGGTTAAAACCAATTTCGTTGTATTTAAGTACAATGACAATAAAGATTATACTTATACTTATGAGCCAATCAGACAATAATATTATTTTTAAAATAGGAAAAGTCATGTAGGAAATCATTTAAATAACAACCATATTCTATTTTGTATAAATAGGCATAGAACTGATCCACTGAAGAAGCAACAACAATAGTTTTACTTTAACCCAGTTTATAAAATGTATAACAACCAAACACACTTTTATGGCTACTGGATTGAGGTTTTATTTTATGGAACTTTTCTTCAAAGCTCAACAATCAAAGCAACACAGAATGACATTTGTAAAGATCAACAACCACATCATACTTCAGAATTTCAACAATTGACACGTCACATCATAGCATTACTATTTGCACCCTGTTCATCTGGCATTCTGTTTGAAAAAGAAATAAGTTAAGCTTATTCTTTGTGTAGGGCCAATCTGATATTACAAGTCATGAATTCTAACAATAATTTGCAAACTGCAGTAAAGTCACTGGTATGTGTTTAGTTGACTCGCTCTTGTGCTCATCCCTCTACCTGTCCCAGGTAGCTCCAGAGAATATCAGCAAGGATGGTATTTGAGCTCTTATATTAGTTAAGTTCACTCTGGATGTATTTTTAATTCTAATTAGTTACAGGATGTCTAAATATTGAAACACTGTGAAGCAAAATACTGTTTGTTTATTAAAGTCAGGAGGTTTGTTTTGAGCTTAGAACATTACCAGTGGACAATCTAAGTAGAGAATGTTTTACATTAGTGTAATATTATTGTAGTCCAATATACCATTTAGACATAATAGATGACATTGCCTGCAGTTCTATAATCCATATTGGCTGGGGAATTCTGGGAATTGAAGTCCACAAGTCTTAAAGCTGTCAAGGTTGAAAACCACTGCTAGAATCAGTAAGAATAAATCAGGAATTATTACCCAGACTGTTTAGATTTCAGGTATGTAAGGTAGCTGTGAGAAAGATGTACATCGGGGTAGTGATGGGTTGCAAATCCCGTTCCAACCGGTACGGTTGGAACAGGGCTGGTGGCGTCCTCATGACATGTGCAGTGCGCGCGTGTCTTAACGTCTCCACAATGCTCCGTGATGCTCCAGCACAGGCTCTATACATGCCATGCACCTGTGCAGAAGCCTTTAAACACTAGTAAGGGGGCGAGTGGGCCCTCGGGAGCACCGTACCAGAATGGTATCTGGTGCTCCGGGCTGGCTCCAGTACACCCATACCACAGCGTACTGGCTGCAACTCACCACTGATCAGGGGTGTCAAACTCACGTCTTCACAGCAACGTCATGTCATCAGGACTTCCCCCCCTTTGCTAAACTAGGTGGAGGCAGGGCCAGCACATGACGCATCTGGCCCATGGGCCGCAAGTTTGACACCCCTGATCTACCTCAACTCTGTTCTTTTCCAAAGCAACCAAAAGTTATAGATTTTACCTCTATTGTTTGAATTCTTTTTTCTGTGTTTGGTTCTTTGCCTTTGCACTGGTTGCTCAGAAAAGTCAGAAGTAGAATGAAAGAGATTCAAACTAGTTTTCTAAGGTATCACTTTTATCTGAAGCCTTTGCTGTGACAAACGCATTTTTGAAGACTGAAGGAGGGACGCGACAACCAGGGTGAGAAACTAACTTCTTTATTCACAGGCAACTATGACAGCGATTCGAAAAGGCGCGGTGCGCGTCACAGTATTTATACAAACACATTAACCAATAGGAACCCGGGACTTGGGCAGCAACTGCTGTCAAGTCCCGGTCCAATCAACAGTAACTTTCGGCCGGCAACAGCTCCTGCTGCGTCCCGGCCAATCAGGAAGCAGCAGGCTGTTGCTGGCCTCCGAGACGGTGCTGAACTAGCTGAGCCTAATTTACATGGCTCATTAATATTTAACACCCCTTCCCCCCAGTTCCGCGCATGCTCCCCGGGTGGAGCATGCGTAGTCCTGTAAATAGGCGGGGCGGCGCCGGACCCGCCCAGACCTTCGCAGTTCTACAGGAGTCGTCGGCGGAGGAGGACCTCCTTGTAGTAGCTCCTCCCGGAAGGGGGTGTAGCTCCAAGGCACGCCCTCTTGAGAAGGCCCAGAAGGCGGGCTCAACAAAGATGGTGAGCAGGGACGAGGTGGCGCGTCCATAACAACAGAGTTAGGCATGGGAGGAGAGTCACTGGGGAAGGCTGGAGCAATAGGTGGGGCCTTTTCTGTGGCGGCTTGAGTGTTCTGTTGGTGCTCCCTGCAGGGGGAGCTCGGGTAGGCCGGGCCTGGTGTGGTGAAGGCCCGAGAATGCACTTCTTCGGTTTGAGCTCCAGGCAATTGAGAGGCGAGGCCTGGCCTGGCGAAGGCCTCAATTGGCAACCCCGGAAGGGCGGTGTTGTCTTCAGCAGAGTCCGGTTTGCCGGCCGGTGGCGGGAGGCGCCTCCTTAATTGATCCAGGTGGCGCCTCCATTGGGATCCGTCAGCCAGTCCGACCCTAAAAGAACAGGGGCCTGTCAGGGCGGTTACGGTGGCTGGAACCCATTGAGTAGCCCCTGAGAATGCACGGGCCCAGACTGCGTCCCCCAGTTTAAACGAACAGAGAGGGAGAACCCCCAGGTTGCTCGGCTGATCCCCTGAATAGAGCGGGTAAAGCCTATCCAGTCCGCAGACGCCGGCCCATCAAGAGCTCCGCGGGGCTTCGGTTGGTTGTTGGGCAGGGAGTGGAATGCTGACTTAGCAGGTAAGCCACCACTCTCTCCTGCCAGTCGCCCCGGTCCATGCGGCCCAGGGCCTCCTTCGCTGAGCGGACCGCCCGCTCCGCCCGGCCATTGCTGGCCGGGTGGTACGGGGCTATGGGCGCATGTCGAATCCCTTGCATGGCCAGAAACTCCTGGAACGTGGTGGACATAAATTGGGGCCCATTGTCCGAAACTACTAGGTCTGGCAACCCGTGGGTTGTGAATAGCCTTCTCAAGGCCCGGACTGTCCTCTCGGCCGTGGTGGAGCCCATCAGGACCAGCTCCACCCAGCAGGAGTAGGCGTCCACCACAATCAAGAAATTCTGGCCGTGGAAGGGACCAGCGAAGTCAATGTGGAGGCGTGACCATGGGCCTCTCGGAGCCTCCCACTCGCGAGCAGGCCCGGCGGGGGGGTTGGGCCTAGACTGTTGACATGGGGTGCAGCGGCCTACATAGGCCGCTATCTCTGAGTCCAGTAAGGGCCACCAGACATAGCTACGGGCCAATGCCTTCATCCGTGCTATGCCTGGGTGATCCTTGTGGAGCAGAGACAGAACTTGTGGCCGAAGTGCTTCGGGGATCACTACTCGATCCCCCCAAACGAGGCACCCCCCGTGGAGGGAGAGCTCCGCTTGTCTAGATTTAAAGGGCCGAAAGCCCTCTGCCACCTTGTCTGTGGGCCATCCCCTCAAGACCCATGAAGCGACCTGGGAGAGGGTTGGATCGGCCTTAGTGTAGGCCGCGACATCTGCGGCAGAGATGGGAAGGCCGGAAGACGTGATGGTGAGGATAGAGAGGCTGGGGACAGGGGCGGTATCTGTCTCCGGCAAGGGGCAGCGGCTCAGGGCATCAGCGTGCCCTAGCTGCTTGCCCGGACGGTACTGCAGCGTATACGAGTAGGCTGCGAGGAACTCCGTCCAGCGAGTCATGCGGGGGGAGAGGATGGGGGGGTCGGCTTGTCACCCGCCAGAAGCCCAAGGAGTGGCTTATGGTCGGTGACAAGAGTGAAAGGCCGACCATAGAGGTAATCGTGGAACCTCTTAATCCCGGATACTGCAGCCAGAGCCTCCTTGTCGATCTGGCTGTAATTTCGCTCCGCCGAGGAGAGTGTCCGGGAATAAAAGGCCACGGGGGCCTCCGAGCCATTCGGGAGGACATGGCTCAGGACCGCCCCGACCCCGTAGGGGGAGGCGTCACACGCTAACGTCAGGGGCATCCTGTCATTGTATTGAATCAGGACTGCCGCTGACGTCAGAGTTTCTTTGACAGCCGCGAACGCATGCGCTTCGCGGCTCCCCCAGCGCCAGGCCGCGGATCGGTCGAGCAACCAATGAAGCGGCTCGGCTAGTGACGCCTTGTGAGGTATGAAGGGGGCGTAGAAATTCAGGAGCCCTAGGAACGCCTGCAGCTCCGCCTTGGAGATGGGTGCCGGGGCGTTCCTAATGGCTGCAACCTTTGAAGGCGTGGGGTGAATGCCTTGGGCATCAATCATGAAGCCCAATAATTCCACCCTAGGGACAGCAAACGAGCATTTGCTGCGGACCAGGGCAAGAGAGACCGGGAAGAGCCGGAGTCCACCTCCATCCGGCAAGGCTGACCTTCCAGCTGGACGGAGGCTGCGACCTTCCGGGCTCCCGCAGCGGCTTGGTTGGCTAAACAGTCAGAAGAATTCGGCTGACAGGTGGAGTAACAGTCTTCAGCCCGCCGAGCGGGCCGCGGCTGCTGGCGGCGCGGCTGCGCCTGGGACCGGCCCGTAGGTTGCAGGAACGACGGTGCTGGCAGGAGGGCCCTGCAGACTTTAGCCAGGTGGCCTTCCCCCTTGCATCTGAGGCAGATAGCGGTGCGGAAGGGGCAGGCCGTGCGGGTGTGACGGCCACCACACCCGCGGCAGGGCACATTCGTAGCGGGTTGCGCTGCTGACTGCTGCTTGGGCTTGCGTCTAGGCTGTGCCCTCATTTGTCCCACAACGTCTTCCTCCGGGTCTTCGAAAGGCAGCTCGTCATCTATCATATGGGTTTGCGTTGGAGGTTCCGGAGGTGGCCGGTCCGGCGCAGCAAGCTGTAGCCGCTCGATATCGGCCGTGGACTGCTCCGAGAACTCGGCTGCTCTGGCAGTCTCCACGGCCTGGAGCAAGGTGATATGGTGGTTGCGGAACATGCGGCTTCGCAGGTTGACGTCGCGGACTCCGCACACAAACTGTTCCACAAGATTTTCCTCTAGATTAGAAAAGTCACATTGAGCGGCCACCGTGCGCAGCGACTCAAGGAATTGACTAATAGATTCGTTTTTCTTCTGGACCCGGCGGCGAAAAGCAAAATGGCGTGCGATGACAGATGGGGTGGGGGCGTAGTGTTTTTTTAGTCTTGACATAAGTTCGTCCCACCCCAGCTTGTATGCTGGCCTCGGGGCGGCCAGGGCTCTTGCAGAGGCGAACATTGTGGGTTCACAGCAAGAGAGGAAGAAGCTGCATTTTTCTTCCTCAGTCTGTGCCTGGTTTTTTGATGCTATCAAGTAGCATTCAAACCTCTCCATAAAACCCTCCCAGGATTCTCCGGCAGAACCAAAGGGGGCGAACGGAGGGAGTGCAGAAGTCATCTTGGCACAGATCTCGGTGGCGAGAGAGATGGATGAAGGAAAGGGAGAGAAAAAAAATTCTTTCTTCTTCCGAGCTGTGTTCGTTGCCGGCTTTGAGTGGCGGCAGCTAACTACCCCTCTCTCTCTCTTTCACCCTAGCGTCGCGGAATCGCCGATCCCATCCTCGTCGCCAGTTTTGAAGACTGAAGGAGGGACGCGACAACCAGGGTGAGAAACTAACTTCTTTATTCACAGGCAACTATGACAGCGATTCGAAAAGGTGCGGTGCGCGCCACAGTATTTATACAAACACATTAACCAATAGGAACCCGGGACTTGGGCAGCAACTGCTGTCAAGTCCCGGTCCAATCAACAGTAACTTTCGGCCGGCAACAGCTCCTGCTGCGTCCCGGCCAATCAGGAAGCAGCAGGCTGTTGCTGGCCTCCGAGACGGTGCTGAACTAGCTGAGCCTAATTTACATGGCTCATTAATATTTAGCACGCATTAATTCATTTTTATTTTTAAAGGCAATGTTTCCTTTTTTCTTTTGTTATATCACAAATGTTTCTAACCAGCATGAAATTTGTAGTTCAGCATACAGTATCAAGATGATTCTGGATCAAGGAAAACTGAGGGAATGCATGTAATTTGCATTCCTTAAATGCTGCCCCCCCTTGTAAAATCAGTGTAAGAGTGCTGATATAATTGGGAAAACTATACATATATTGAGGAACATTTTAACTTGATAATAGTGCCATTCCATCAACAACCATGTTTCCTTCAATATAATAGGAGTTCACATATCTGATGCTCCCTGACATTCACAATGAAGTGTTAATCATAAGCAAGTGAGCTTGTCTAACATGAAACCAAAACTTATAGATTTGGCCAGCACAGATATAGCCAAAACATGTCTGGGGGGATTTTTTTTTTTTTTAAAAAAGAGTCATTTGAAAACAGAAAACTTACTATTCTCAATGTCATGGATTCAAAGTAAATGAAACAATATTTAACAGTTTCCCATTGAAAAGATTATCATAACTAAAATACATATATTCATACTAACATAGGAATCTTGAATTAGGACAAGGAAGATGGGGCCAAAACAAGATGCTGTTGAGAAACAAAAAAAGGCAGTTGCAGACTTTGAAAAAAAGAATACCAAGGCTTTTAGAGTTAGATAAATTAGTTCAGAAAAAAATATAAATGTCAAAGGCAAAAACAAACAAACAAACATCTTACTCATTAGTAAGTATAAAATACTGAATGTGATGTGTGCCGCTTTCTGGGATATGAAGTATGAAGTATCTTGAAATAAATTTGTCCGTCTTGTTCCAGAAACAGTCTTGGCTGTGACATTTTGCAGCAGGCCTTACTTGTCGAATATATTGTTTTGCATGCAGTATTTAGTATTCTGATTCTCACAGTAATTATTTGCAGTTCAGAGAAATATCAGCTGACTTTATTTAGTGTAGCGCTATGTAATTATTCCACTGATATTTGTTATATGCAGGACTAAGTGTATCATCGTGGATAATTGATTTCCTTCCTTCCTTCCTTCCTTTTTTTTTTTAAGATAACCGCATTCTTGTTTATTACAGTTGTTATTTTTATTTAGGCTCTAACAAGGCAGTAACAGGGAGGGAAGCCAATTTTCCACAGGTGATATAAAGCTATTTGTTTTATGAACAGCCACTGAAACAGTCAGCTCATGAATCAGGCAATGTTGGTCTACCCCAGTATTTTGTTTCCAGCAGTAGCCAGCCAAATTCCTTTGGACACGAAAGCACATATTAAGATACTTCATATATTTCTACAACAATGGATATTATACTATATTTACATTATATGTCATATATCAGGAGTGGGTTCCAGCAATCACTACTGTTGGTTTGATCATGGGCGTGCGGCACGCATGCGTAGTGTAATAAAAATTGCTCTGCGCATGCACAGAAGCAAAAAACAAGATGGTGGTGCCTTTGGTGCCACCCAGAGAACCAGTTCAGCGGCATGGCAGGCCTGGGTTGCTGCCGGTTCCAGCAACCCAAGCTGCCAAACCACTACCGGTTCAGCTGAACTAGTAGGAACCCACCACTGATATACTGTATTTTTCGTAGTATAAGACACACCAAGGTTTTGAAAAGGCAAATTAAAAAAAAGTTTTTGCACTCTGCAAACCTCCCAAAAACGGTCCGTTTTTGTCAAAAAAAAAAGGGGGGTATGGATAGCCTTCTGGAGGCTTATAGAGTACTCTTGGGGAGGGCAAAATTGAGCAAAAAACCAGCCCATTTTTTCCTCATTTCTGCCCTCCCCAGCCCTCCAGAGCTCTCTGGAAGCTTTCTAAAAGCTATGCACAGCCATTTTGGTGAAGGGGGCAGGGTTTCGGGAGGCAAAAAATTATTCAGTTTATAAGACACACCCAGTTTTTCAGCCTCTTTTTTGAGAGAAGAAGGTGCGTCTTATACTCCGAAAAATATGGTATATACTTAAGCAACTCATTCAATAGTCTGACATAAAAGTGGCAGTTTAAAACTTGAAATTCAAAAGATTTGTTCAATATAATAAAAATATGGATTTTTTTTAAAAAAAAAACCTTCAACCATAGCCTCTAATGAAGAAAATTCAAAACTATGAATTTGCTTCCCTTTGTTTTTCAGTAGACTAGGATAAAAATAGCAGTTGCTAGAACCTACGAAGGATACTAATCACTCAATGCTTACATAAGAGAGATTCAGTGGTTTCACCAGAATGATGTTTTTGAAATGTTCTCCTGGATTCTTTGGAACCCTAGATAGGTAGACAATGAAAGGATATCCCAGCAGAACTCTAGTTGTAAGCAAATGACTTAGAGAAAAGTTGCTTGTTGAAGAAATACATAAAGTTTCCTACTTCACCTTAAAATGAAATATTTAAAAAGTTTAATAAGGACGGAAGAGTTCAGTTATTATATCATCTGCTAGTATGGTCAGGCAGGCATACTGTTATGGTTTGTGATTATGTTTAGTTTTTTTGCAAAGTGATATTGTATTGCTTCTGCTTTAAAAGTCTGAGGAATATGTGTGTGTAGTTATCTCAATTGCATATATACTTTGTAGGATACAATGAAAACACTCTGCATAATATGTCAAGAGACTAATAGCAAGTGTGTACAGCAGCATCCCAAGATCCTCAACAGTTTAGGCTGAATTGAGTTTATTTTATTGATTGGCCACATCTCCCTAAGATGTTTTGGCAAGTATGTTTTAACACTTTTAGGTATACAAAGGGGAAAAATGAATGCAATTTAGAGAAATGAAAGGAGAACTGAAAATGCTGAAGAACTGCAGACAGAGTGAAGGCAGAGGCTATCAGGGACTATGGTATGGGTAAGGTAAATAGATTGAAGATTAAGGGAGATTAAGGATGAAAGGGTACAGATTTGGTGAAACGTGCCAAATCATATGCTACAGATATTTTTAAAAAAGACCTAAGACTGCTTTCTTTCCTAGTTCTTTGATTTTTTTTCATTTTAGGAAAAAAAAGGAGATGGAAATAGCATTGTCAGCCATCATATATTGGATGATTAGCTTCTTCTTCTTATGTATGAGCCATTCATATGATTGGTTGGATTGGTAGCGTTCCAGTAACATTGTAGCAGAGGTGACTTGCTCCCGGATTGGCCGAACTGGTAGTAGTGGCAGCAGGAGGCTCCATCAACTTACTCAGACACTTCTGCACATGCGCAGAAGTGTTGCAAGCACACACAGAAACGGACCCAAACCATTAGTAAAAAAAATTGGCAACCCACCACTGCATTATAGGTCATGTATCTGTACTTGTTAAATTACCCCTTTATCTACCCATTTCTCTTTATTAGCCGAAGACACATTGATCAGGCAGAAGTTCTATCACAACCTGTGGCAGCATATCTCCTCCTCCTTTCTCCCAAATTTAATTGGGGTGTACAATTTCTCTCTCCAATGCTACATGTTTATTGGCACATTAATACTACATCATGTTGTCTAAATATTTGAATGTTCAAATCTCCACTTACTCATAAAGATTTTGAGCAAGATTTTGAGCAAGTTAATCAGCTGTCCAGACCCAGATCCCCAAACACGACGAACCCTCTGACTCGAACTCAAAAGATTCCTTTATTAGAAATGCCAGTAGCTCTGGCCAAAAGTTTCTCTCACAGGATAACTAGTCCATCTGGATGGAAGATGAATAGTTGTCTGCCACTCCTATTCATCTCCGCCCCCTGCCTTTTATCCCCAGAGCTACGGTGGGGCCTCGCTAGTAGGAGTGGCTCTTCCTTCTCTATGATCAGCCCATGACTTTCCACTGCTCTCCTCTTCTCTACTGCGTATCAGGCACTGGACCCAGCTGTTCCTCCTCTTCTTCATCAACCACCTCTAGACCTGAGGGCTATTGACTCTCCATCTGAGGGCTGACAGATGGCCCAGGCTTTGCTCCCTTCTTCCCCCTCAAAGCTCTCAGGTTGCGAACCCTGACATCCATGCCTACTCCTCCTCTGATTTGGCTGCTGGAGGAGCTGGCAGGCCACAACATCAACTCTCTAAGGCATGGGTTTCAAACTCTGTCACATTGTGTGACATCATGTGACGTATCACAACATTTTTGCCTTTGTGGAGCTGGGGTGGGTGTAGCCTGCACATGATGCATGCAGCTCATGGGTCGCCAGTTTGAAACCCCTTCTTCAAGTAACATAATTGTAAGAATAAAATGGAAGTGGTGCAAATTATGTGTGCTACTATGAGTATTTGAAGAAAACTTGCAATATACAGCAAATGTACAGTATTGTATGCATATAGAGAAACACAGAAAGATAGAGGATATCAAAATTGCCTAATATTGCTAGTATGATATTGCACTGGATTCTTCTAGATATTTTCTTTCCTACACCTTTCACTGAGAGGCATTCATCCTTTTTCCCCTAAAAGTCAATGCAATATAAATTTATATCTATAATTTATAAGGATTGCTACTAATTTTCTTTTTTCTTTCCCTCAGGCACAAAACAACCCATACTTGAATGAGCAGAATCTTTAAGTTGTGGACACGAATCACTAAAATTATTCTTTTCCCTTTCCTGAAAATTAACATAGGCTCATATTATGGCTTGGATGCTATCATTAAATGTAATGACATACAATGCTCAGATATTTTCTGCTAAAATCTAACCTTTTCTACACACCCCCACCCAAAGATGTTTAACATCAGCAATCTGGGGGCGGGGAGGGGGATCCCCACATACTGCAATAAAGTATAGAGGGTAGTTGCTGTATCTCATTTGCATTGAATTATTTAAGAGATCTATAATCCAGAAACCTTGCTGTTGAAAGGGAATGCTCTGATTGGGTAAAATTAAGACAGCGTTAATAATTTTAACTCACCAGTCTCCCATGATTTGTTCCTATGATATTGCTAAGTAGTTTGATAGGTTGTTGAAGAATGTTCTGTTAAATAAGTAATATTTACAAGAATTTCTCTCCATTCCTGCAGGGATAATAGAACATCATAGCAGCTCCCACATAGGAGAAAGCTCTCCGCTTTTAAATCCTGTTTCTGTCAAATCTAAATATCATTTCACCTTTCTAGAAATATTAGTCTATTTATTCAGTTCAAAATGGTTATGAAGCCAAAGAACTATTTTAGTTGTTTGAAGCCTGTGGAGAAAAAATTGAACAGGAGGTGGGTTTTTTTTTTTTAAGACCTCCTCCTGGAACACTTCAGCGAAAGCCTTTACTCAAGGCAGCAGGGTTTAGCTATTATTGAAAATACTGTGGCATTTTTAATCTTAGATTAAGTTGTCATTTGAAGCATGAAGCTGGCTTGACAAATTATGGAACTTGGCTAAAGAGAGAAGAAACCACGTCTCAGCAAGCTGAGTTTATCAGGTCAATCATCTGTATAGCAAGCAGTTGGAAAGCAGAAAGGTAGAAAGGAAGCACTTGTAGGAAATCTATCTCACTAATTTGAATTCCCATTCAGACGTCTTCTAATTTTGATTTTGATGCTCAAGTTGTGTGGTCACCCCATAGTATGACGATTCCAATAGTGTTCTGTACATGTTGCCATCTAAAAGACTCTTTTCCTGAATTGACCAGGGGAATTTTGAAAGTAGTTTCATTTTCTGAATCATGTCCACATTCACACTATGGCTGCTCAAACAGAGCTGATTCATGTTTAGCTTAGAAACTGCAGATATGCCCAACTAGAATCTGGCTTTATTAAGCAAGTCATATCCTTTGTTTGGTTTTCCACTGTCAGCCGGATTCTGATATGTAAGGTACAAGAAAGTCAAATGATCTTATTGTCATTGACAGATGACTATGATTAATTTTGGTTTGGTTACCATTGAAACATAATATTCAAAGAAGCCATTAGGCTATGTCTAGCTTTTGCTTTCATATATACAGTGAATATACTTGTCTGGGTAGTATTTAATGACTGTACAGGTCTTCCTATTAGCAAACATGGTAATTCAAATCTGATATTCTATGTCATGCCTCTGACATGGATATAGAGAACTTGGCATGATCTTCCATATAATAACCTTTTATATCCTTGAAAATTGCTATCTTCATTCTTCTCTTTTTAAAACCAAATATTTTAAGTTGTGTCATGATAGAACTTAATTTTAATCTCCTGATCATCCTTAGTGCATTTCTACAAATCTGTTCTATCTTTCATACAGTAGCTGTGCAGAAAACCAAATATTTTAGATGGCAATCTAAAATAGAACATAGAATATAGTGAGATATTATTTCCTGGGATTTGAAAATTATACTTTAAAAAAAGCAACACTGAATTTGTAATCATCTAGTATTCCAAGATTTTTTTTCCCCAGGAACTATTGCCAAGCCAGTTCTCTCTCTTTCTAGACCAGTTGTGGTACTAAAAGCTATAGACAAGGACTCTCATAGACATAGCTACAGTGTCCAATGATAAGGTAGTTTGTCAATGAGAGCCATACATTCCTTAGTGATAATGAAAAGCATAGCAAATCTGAATTCTGGACTTCAAACAAAAAAGTGTTGTCTCTCATCTTCATACCTTCTTCTTAAGTTTCCAAGAACTACCTATTTATTCCAAGATCAGAATGCCAAATTAGGTCAAGGATCCACAACTCTTTTTATTTATGTGCATGCCTCTGTGTTTCATAATTCCAGTTTATATCCCACAACTTCAGTTCTCACCATTCCAATGCATTTATACTTGTGAATAGTGTCATTTAAATACAGTTAAAATCACTACAACATTTAAATAACTGAAAAGAACAAGAGAAAACCAAAAACCTTTGGAAAATATTATATGAAGCATGTTCAACAGACTAACATAATTAGTCTTCCTAAATGGAAATTCCATAAATAGATATTTCTAGAGTCAATGTTCATATGGTATCCTAATAGGTACATTTTTAGTTGTCTCTTTCTTTTGTGTGCCAATGAGTCTTGGTTGCTATTTAGACATAGAGATGACCTTCTTCACCAGACCTTAGTGAGTAGCCTATCTGAATGGGAGCTGACTCCAAAGTGCGCTGAACACAAGCCCATGGATGTTGGACCTGAAACAAATTGATAATCAGCACAATTTTATTGACAACTGTAAATATAGTTCATATGGTTACTCCTCTACCAATAATCATTTTGATCACCCTAAAATTAACAGTTGGATGGCAAATTTTGGAGCAGCTGCACAACTTACCTAAAGCTTTAAGGCTCACATGATTCCAATTATACAGCTTTCATTTTAAACTAATAAAAGAGCATTATGCATTGTTGTCACACATAAGCCAGACCTTATTTGAATACCCTTATCCAACACCTACTGGCACTTAACTAAAATATTCCTTATACAGTGAACCCAACAACAAACGTATTCTAAGCACAAGGACAAGCTTTAATTTTAAAATATAATGTAACAATGACCCAACAAAGAACTCTCCGTTGAATGGCAATTTTAAGGTAGCCCCCCAAAAATCCTATCCAATTCATTGCACTTTCCTTCTTCAACTTGTCAGCTTTCTTCCAAATTTTTTGTCACTGCATCAAGTGGGTGACATCTCCCCTTCTGCCAGGGATTTGCTTTCTTTTTACTCTCCTGGAACATGTTTCATTCTTTTCCTCTTTCTTGTTTAGGCTAAATTAGCCAATGAACAACCTGACCCAGCTGCTCAGCTGTTCCCTGATCTGCATTTTACTTCTTAATGAGCTCCAAGTGACAAGCTATTCAGGCTGGCTTGTTCCAGCATCAGTTCTGACTCCATCTGTAACTTTAGTGCCACTTCTTTGTCAGCAATGCCAATTACAAAATATATGTCTTTCTAATTTTCAGCACTGAAGCTATAACAACCTCACTGAACGTTGCATATTTTTCCTTGTCTTGTGCTGCTATTAGTCACTTCTGTCTGCCTAGAGATGTTATATCACACCAGAATTTTCTCTGACTTTCCCACTGACCAGCTAGTTTGTCAGGTAATGCTCAAACTAGCTAGTATGTACAAACCACAGGGAATATTGTCTTATAATCTTAATTGTCCCTGAAATATTGATTTACTAAAAGTCACTATGTTCACCTAATATATTTAAGGAGTTACTCTTCCAGTTGTTTTTTAGGTTTTTGATACAATTTTTCCTTTGCATTTTCTTTCTCTTTGCAAGATCATGCAAAGTGATATGGATAATTTCAGACCACTGCTACCACTAGCCAACCGCAATATACCCTGTTTGTTTTCATTCTCAAATCTTGAACAGAAACCACCATGAAAGTTTTTAGGATAGTTTCAGACCAGGTATAAACAGAAAACACTATTTGCTGAGATAGCATTTTGAGCCTATTTTTTTTCTTGGTCAGTCTTTGGTCTATATGTCAAGTGAAAAAGGATTCCTGTGCAAAAACATTGTCAGACTGTTAACCAATACTATGCAATCAATCCAGGGATTAAAACTAAGGACATTTATAAAGTCCAACATGAGAAGATTGGATCACTGCTTAAAATGTTCAGAGACTGAGGAGACACTGATTGAAGCTTGTTCTCAGACAAGAAAAACTTAGTGGGTGACTCTGGACCACTCAATCTTGTCTCATCTCTCTAACTCATTGGAGTTGATATTATGGAGAGAAAATATAGGAAGATCCATAGATAAGCTACAAGGATCTTTAGGAAATGGGATGCATAAATGAAGCTAATAAATAAGATTATAGGAAGGTACAATAAGTGAAAGATAACATAAACCAAACATGAAAGTTCTGATTTGTCTTCTAATTTTCAAAATGTTTTGCAGTTACTGTAATTAAAAACATAGAACTACAGTCTCATACACTAACAGAGTTGGAAGGGACCTTGGAGATCTTCTAGCCCAACACTTCCTTGATCAGATTTTATACAATTTTGGATAAATGGTTGTCTAAATTCTTCTTGAAAACCTCCAGTGATGGAGCACCTAAAACCTAAGGTTTTTGTTTTTGTATTTGACCTAGAGGATGCTTTAGGATGTGTTTGGGATTTTTAAAAAAACAAATAGTATGTTTCAGTTTCACTGTTGTGAAATTGCAGAGATGCTGCTGTTGTTGTTTTTCTATCGTATATTTCTCTATCATGTGATAGTCTCCCTAACAATACTTTTTTTTCAGAACCTTCGGATAAGTCAGGGGTTGCAAATCATTACAGAGATGATTATATATGGAAAGAAAATTCACATGTACTTTTCAGCTGTTCCAGAACTTAGGCAACATCTAAAACACCCATAAAAGTTTCATTTAAAATATTACCTCCTTTCAAAGAAAGGACTTTATTTCTCATCAAACTGAATGAAAAGGAGAATGTGTTAACAACTTTAGCAGAATACTAAGACATGTTTATTATATTAACAATCTAGGTTAAATAATATAAAAAAGAATATCTAATCATGGTATAGGATTTATGAGTTTGAACAGAGACATCTTTCAATAGTAGTATTGTGAAGTTTAAGAAATGCAGAGATCAAAACAAAATAGAGCCAGAAGAGTTGACACCTCACCTGGAATCAGAGAAGTACATGTAAACTAAACAATTCAAAAGATCAATGAAATAAAAGAGGAGTTAGGTTTATCCAGGAAAATCAAACTCTTCTACTTTGGAAACTTTCTTCTTGTGGATGTTATGACACTTGAAATGAGTACTCTGGGGAATGTGTGAAGTCACACATTGGAGTCAGATCAGGCAAATAAGGTGCTTGAAGAGAGACACTCTAAGCAGAAAGACATTGTCACAATATCTACTTGAAAATAAGCAATGTACATTGGAATGAATACTGTACTGTCAGAATATAAAAATACGATCTCAGTAGCATTTGAAAATGGTTTGGAATTCTTGGGCCCTTTTATGAAGGTCTAGAGTAATAAAATGTCAAGATGACTCAGCAACAGTGATGTCAGTTTTTAGAAATATAATTAACAACCCTAAGTTCCCCAACACTTCTTTCTAATATTTTCATCTTTTGCTTTGTAGTGTTAGGAGTCTTTCCCAGATATAGTAGCAAAAAAGCTGCCCAAATTTGAACTCCAATCTCCTCATTCTCTACCCACCCCCAAACAGCACTTCAAAAACAAGCAATTGGGAAAACTTTAAGAATGGTTTTTAAAATATCCTCAGGATGGAATGCAAAAGGAAAGCCCAGGCTGGCTCCAAATTGTGAATGTATATCCTAAAGACTGTAGGAGATGAAAGAGATGGCATCATGAATATTTGACTACCTTTATTACAGTCGCTGGTTAGCATTTAATGCAATTTTTACCAGAACCTACAAGGCTCAAATTAAAAATCTTAAGATTTTCTAGAAGCCAATAGAAGTAAATAAAATGATTTGGTGTGACAGTATAAATAGCTAAATATTAAACACCTAAATATTTAAAACTAGCAATTTAGGTTATAAAAACTACTTTAGAAATAAAGCACTAACACACTAACACACACAATATTTAACTAAGTGAGTCCTGTCTGTGCTTGTATCTGTGTTATTGTGCATATCTTAAGGTGTCAGTGCAGGTGAAATGCAACAGTAAACAGCATCAAAAGTATAAAAATATTTGTTTTATGTATACCTCTGAGCAGTGCTGGGTTCCGGATCCCATTGCAACTGGTACGCTGCAACGGGGCCCGGCATCTCCCACGTGAACACATACAGCACCTGCACAGTGCGCGCATGCGTACTTACCATCCGTGATGCTCCAGCTGCTTGTCGGAGTGTTGCGCAGGCACCATACACTCCATGTCCGTGTGCGAAAGCCCCGATTGGCTCAAATAGCGGTAAGGAGAGTGGGCAGGCAGGTGGCCCTCTGGAGTACTGTACCAGAGCAGTACCTGGTGCTCCCAGCAGGCACCAGTATGCCCATACTGGGTTGTACCAGTCATATCCCACCACTGCCTCTGAAACAGTAAAATTAAAACAATAATTTCATATATAAAGCAATGGCAATTTAAAAAATGCACATCTCCTGGGGATATTAGGATTCTGCTGCAACAATATAAATCAATTGTATACTCAGAACAAGTGGACTTATGTGGGTAGAGCATTGATCACTTTAGACTAGTGTTTCCTCAACTCATGAAAATTAAAATATGTGGACTTCAACTCCCACAATTTCCGTGGCCAGTATCCAGATGTTGAAGTCCACACATTTTAAAGTTGCCATGGATGATAAACTTTCTGTAAAAACTGCTCTAGAAAGATTTTTTTTTTTTTTTAAAAAGAAACATGTGGATTAGAATCTTTAGTTTACCGAAGTCATGGCAACAATTTATTCTGCAAAAGGGTATATTGTTAGACATTCCCTCCTAGGCCACTAAAGCGGACTTAGAAAAATATTGTAGAGGCCGTGTTGGGCCAGTAGTATTGAATAGGGATTTTGCTAGCATGAAGGTTTTTTTCTATATACCCTGGCAGTATTGATTGTATAACTCATTATATGTTACCTGGAAAAGTAATGCCAGATCGTGGTCCTAGTTCTTAATTTGAAGAGTTTGGTGGTAACCTATTTAGTAACCCTGTTCATAAAATCCTTAATTGTAGAAAGATACTTTGTGAAGAAAATAAATTCTCAAAATATCCTCGTGCCAATTTCCAATTGTTATGATTCTGCTGCTTGTGGTGCTGCCTCTTTCTCATTTTTAAAACCTTATAGGAATTTATTAAAATAATTCAGACACATGGAGAACGTTTCTGACAATTGCATGGGATTCTTCATTTATATAATTGAAGTTCCTTAAAGATACGGACTTCTGCTGTTTTGAGGGTTGGTTGGTTGCCTCCTCTTTAAACCTGATTTTGGCCTCAAAAGTAAAAGCCACAGAGTTCAATCCAAGATGATTTCTTGGATTGACTTGAGTAGCATAATGGGCTGCACAATACGTTACACATTTGGGGATACAATTCAATAATTTTCAGCTGGCCTTGGCTAGCTTGGAGCTCTCATTAAGCATTTGGATAACACCTCCTGCCCTGACTCGCCCTCAGGCTAGGTATGTCTTCTTATCCAAATCCAAGTTTCACATCATACTCTAAAGCTACATCTTCTGTCTTCCCTAATAAGACTGAGCAAACAAAGACAGTAATAAGATTTCAAAATATCTCTAATATAGATTTTTTTGACTAAGTTGACTTGCCTATCTTAGTCTTCCTCTTCTTGGTTATAGAGTATACCAGTATTAATATTAAATGGATTTGTGCTAAATTGCTGGCTCTTCATCATCACAGTTCATTCAGTACAGGCTAGATACATGAATTCAGCCATTCTTCTGGGACATTGCAAAAATTTTCTCCTGCACCAATATATATTTCCTCAGGGAGATGGTTCACTCAATTCCTTTATTGATCTGCCAGCAGGGAGTCCCAAACATTTTTTTTGTCCTGAGCTCCCTAAAAAGAGAGCAGGTCTTCTGTTTCAACTTCTCTTTTTCCCATTAAACTTTTTATTTTCCATTTTCATAACATATAATCACATGTATACTATTACATAGCCAATATCATGTTGTGTTAATTAATAATTACATCAGTTTATCTTGCCATCAACTCCCAGAAAAAAAATAAAAAAGAAAAAGAAAAACCAATTATTGGCTCTTCTGCTTTCCATAAACGATATTTATGCCTTATCCAACACTTTCTTTTGCCTCTCTCCTCCCTCTGTCTATCTCCTTTCTTCCCTCCATCATCCTTTTCTACTCTACTTCTCCTTCCTTTCTCCTTCTCCTCTCTCCCCTTTCCACTCCTCATTATTTTCCTCCTCTTCCCCCCTTGCCCTCTCTCCTATCCCTCTCTTCCTATCTTTCTTCTCTCCTCTGCTTCCCACTCTTCCTCTCATTCACTTGGTTTCAACTTCTATTTGTCATTTCTCCTGCCTAGCCTCCACTCAAACATATCCCCCATCTCCACCCCCAAGTTGTATAATTTATATGTATGATTCATTGTCATTATTTTTCTGGTCTTTGTATCCAGGACTTTAATTTTTGCCTGAGACCAGTCCACTATTCGAGCTGTGTATCTAATGACTGGAATTGGCCAGATGTTAATTGCTTTGAATGCGTTTCTTCCACTTTAAGATCTTATTCACTTTCATGATGTTTACTAGTAATCTTCTTCCTGACTTCAGTGGGCTTGTCATTGTGAGGTTCAAGGATGGCCAAGTATTTCTCACAATCCTCTTCATCCAGATTCTTGATTTATTTTTAATTGATTTTATTAGGAATTAATCTTTTGTTCTTCTGCACTTTGGGCAGCTTCCTTTCTGTTTAGGTGATTATTTTCAACTAGATGCTGTCCGACTACATCAGGAACCACAACAGTTAGCAATTTGAAAGTTGTTGATAAGCAGGTAATTGTCCTACATTTGCCTAGTACTGCCCCTTTTGCTAGATCTTTCACTATCAAATAGGGTTTGCCAGACATTAACTAATATTCAATTTCACTTCACTCCAATATGTTGTTAAACTATTTGGCAATGAGTGGGCATAGACCAGTCAGATGTCTACCATGCAGTTCATCTTTAATGCTGCTGTCCAGTTCTTGATCTTCTTTAACTTTTCTCCACTATTTCTGTTCTTATTACAAGTGCTTACATTTCAGCTTCTTTTTTTTTTATTATTCTTATCCACCTCCTTTATCCAAGTTGCTTCTTATTATATTTCTTTGGATCATCCCATAGCTAACCCTCAAAACTTCACTGTTTCTTTTCTTTGTCAGTTCTTGATGGTTCACTGCAGTAGTAGGATTCAATTTTTTTTATTGCTGGTTCACTGGGTGTGGCTTGTTGGGCATGGCACAGCTTAGTGGGCATGGCTTGTTGGGCATGGCAGGGGAAGGATACTGCAAAATCCCCATTCCCTCCCGATCAGCTGGGACTCGGGAGGCAGAGAATAGATGGGGATGGGGCCAGTCAGAGGTAGCATTTACCAGTTCTCTGAACTACTCAAAATTTCCACTACCAGTTCTGCAGAACTGGTCAGAACCTGCTGAATACCACCTCTGGTTCACTGCATTATCTCCATTGGTGGTTTCTGATTCAACTAAAATTGGAAATTCTGCCTATAGTGTGCAATTTGAGCTTCATATCTGCTGATATTTTTGACTATAGATGTTGTTATTTGCTCCTTTCCAGTGCTTCCTTAATCTTCCTTTTTTCTAATTGATATTTCATGATCAGGTACTTTGGGGTATTCTTATTCTTGAGCTTCTTTTCTTTCATGTGTTCTAATTTGCTTGCATCTGATCTCAGCATGTTGATCTTATTTTCCAGTCTGATTTTCCACTTTGGTGATGCACTATTTTTGGCTTCTTTTTCTTGGTTAGTTTGCATCCCAGGTATTCAATTATAATCGCAGCTGTGCTGAACATTAGTTTCTTACAATGAGCTGGTGATTGTATTTAGTATTACAGTTCTGGCACCTTTTAATGCTTGGGCTAGCTATTTCTTTGGAACAAGCTTCAATGAAAGAAACTTATTCTGTTATTTTTGTGCTGTTCTACAGTAGATGCTCAGTTATCCTTTGTTTCAAATCTCTATTTCTTTAGTTAGATAGTTTTATTCATTTTAAGAAGAAGGCAGAAGAGAGAGTGCCTGGTTTGGGAATGAAAATGGTTCAATAGCTATGCTGCTTCCTCTATTATCAACTCACCATGGTATTTCTCTGCAGCCTGAGCTACTTCTGGCAAGGCTTTGAATTTTTTGCCTTGGGTAACTTTGCAGTTTTTGCAATTGCATTTTGGAATTCATATTATAAATCGGTGTTGATCAGGTAGCCTCTGTTTTTTATTTCTGATTTTGGATGTTGTTCTTTCCAGAAGAGGTGCATATCCTCTTCATGTGGGAGCTTGTTCTTCATAGCAGTTCATTATTTCTTTCTTTTCAGCCTTCATATATCTGTGATGGGGAAACAACTTTTCTTCCAGTAGTTCTGCAGCTGCTGGCCCTGGTTTATTAGACAACAGCCCTGAGCTATGTAACCCATTTGTCACCAAAGGTCCAGGAATTCCCAAAATAGTGTGGCCCTTGTTAACCTGGCAATGATCAACAAGGTATGGATTTCTGAAAATTATTTCTCACCATATTTTTTATGGTAGGGACACTCTTTGTCTGAGTCCTCTGATGAGACCTGTCCAATATAGTTGAATCTCTGGCAGAGCTGTCATCTTTCTCAGAGCACACAACCTCCACAAGCACATTAAGGTGTAGTGCCTCACTGGGAGGTATTTATTATTATTATGGTCATGCAATCAGTCACTTGATATTTTTAATACACCTATCAATTTCTTCCCAATCATCTGGGGAAAACCATAATAATAATAAATGCTTATTATTCCAGCAATGTCACTATGTAAAAAAAGAACAAAAATGCTTTTGTGGTAATGCCTGCCCTTTACTTTATACTTTTTTCAAAGTTGTGTGGCATTACAGTCACTAAGCTTTGAAACATGCCTCCTATGTTGTTTATGATCCCCTCGCATTCATCGGTTCTTCTAATAAATCAGATTCAAGTTGTGACATGTCGCTAATTCGATCACTAATAACCTGTTTAAATTGCAAATCTATGTCAGCAGGTTGGTGTTGATTAAGTTGTAGCCCTCACTAACATATTGTTTTAAATGACTGATAATTTTTATTTGCTGCTGCGATAGACTGCCTGGTCTATTCTCTGCTCAGACTCTCCCCCCACACACACACACACTCTTTCTCTTGTAAGCTTAGAAATTACACAAATGCCCCTGAGGTGGTCTGCTGGAGGGCCGTCACTTTCCATGTTGCTGCAAATAGAGTGAGTAGCCACTAGAGGGAATGATACGGCTGACCTTCCTGAATGTCTCACCATAAAGAATGAAGGTGAAGAAGCTGTCAGAATACTGGTTTCCAAAAGAAATGGTTTAAGATGTACTATTAAGGTTAGTACGGGCTTGGGAGTGGGGGAACTGAGTTGTCTTTTCCTTAATGCATTCAGTTAGTTCTTTCTCTTAACATCAGCTCTTTGGAATAAATCCTAACACAATACTTGCAGCTAAGGTTTTCCATAGGGAAATGATTACTTATAGACACACACGTACCCTTATACACATACATACATACATATATGATATTAATGCACACTGCCAGACATTATATTGCTTGCACATGTAAACATTAAATTGAAAAGTATTTGCTTAACAGGAGTTACTGTTTGCATTTTAATGTGAAAAGAAAACTCTTTCCAACTGTTCAACTGTATCCTCTTCTGCTCCCCCCTCCCCTACTCAAAATGTGTGGAGGGAGAGAGAGAAAGAGTTTTGAAGCTGGGTGAAAGTAATAACTTCAGGCTGGTGAAAACCTCCAGGTCTTTCATATAGACTTTATTAATCTCCTAACCTATAAGAGCTGTACTAAAACAGTGTGATTCATTTTTATTCCAAATAATTTATCTGTGTTTTGACCTTTTATCTGTGTGTTGGTTTGGTTCATGTGTGTGTGCGTGTGTACATATAAATATATACTGTATATTCCTCGTATTGTTAAAGAACTCTAATGTAGAACGGAGGCTTGTTACATTTACTCTCCTGAGTGTAATTGCACTAAGATCATTCAGTTTCCATTTTGAAAGCCAGTGGCAATTACTGGAATACAATGTATCATGCATTTGCTCAGTGGATATAAAACGTATATACTAATTCGCAATAAAATGTAACAGCTGTCAGTGCATTTTCTGCTCTGTTACTTCAATAAATTGGAAGTCTGACTAGAAAATGGGAATATTGCATTTTTACACACTCAGTAATGTGTTTGCTTTTTGCAAATGCCTTTTTTTCTGCAACAAAAAAATGTGGTTTTCTTATTATTGGTAGAGGATAAATATTCTTATATCAGAATGAATTACACATAGGATCTGTTTTTAAACGCAATGATATTTCTGGTGTTTTATGGCATCCTGTCTTCAGTAAACAATATGCACTTAACCCACTTCTGTCATATGCAAGGTTTATATACTAGGGAATGAAGGAAGAAAGCTTATTTTCCAAATAAGTTACAAATAACCAGTTACAATTTATTATATAGGAGTACAATATTTGCATGTAACTGGTGTAAATTTTATCCTATCTATATCTATCTATCTATCTATCTATCTATCTATCTATCTATCTATCTATCTATCTATCTATCTATCTATCATCTATCTATCTATCTATCTATCTATCTATCTATCATCTATCTATCTATCATCTCTCATCTATCTATCTATCTATCTATCTATCTATCTATCTATCATCTATCTATCTATCTATCTATCTATCTATCTATCTATCTATCTATCTATCATCTATCTATCTATCATCTCTCATCTATCTATCTATCTATCTATCTATCTATCTATCTATCTATCTATCTATCTATCTATCTATCTATCTATCATATATCTATCATACTTGGATGGAGTGGATAAATATTTCTATGTTTCTCTGACGAAGTTTGAAGACACAGTTGGGACTGCTTTCTAAGTAAGTGTAGTACTTCAGGCACTGAAAGTCTCTGAGTTTTATTTAAAATAAAATTCCTGCACATTTGTGTGCGTCTGTTACTCGAGGTCAGACTTTTCACAGATAATTAGCCTTTTACACACTGTGAAATCAACCTGCATTTATTTGGCTAGACTCTTTGCTTCTGTTCATTATTTCCCAGAAGGTTAACATGTTAAAAAATCTAGCTGGAAGCTCAAGGTACCATCGCTTTGTGCTGTTAATTACTCCATTGCATAATTATTAATACTAGGAGCCGGAAGAGGAAACAAGTACACCAAATAGTTGTGAATGCTAGTGTTCTGGCAGGAAGCGATCCCTACATTAATAAAATGTGGCTGTGCCAATATCAAAGAAGATAGGGAGTGTTCCTTGTTAAGGATCATTTATTAACTGAGATCATCTTTTAGTTCGCCTTGGGGTAATGACTAATGTCAATGGCAAATTTCACAGTTGTCTAGAGAAATGAATTAAATTTGTAATAAAAAGCCCTTCGGCTTGTTGTACATGTTCATTTATTGGAGTAGTTGAACTAAAAGAACTGTAAGGCAACCAAGAAGATCAACTTAATTTTCCTTACGTATAATAGTGACCTTGTGCTCTTGGGGGAGGAGGGTCCCTGCCTATAATAGATTGGTAAATTAAATAAGAAGTTCTCTCTTATGCAAGATAAACGAAGTAACTGTGGTTACCAGTAAGTTAAACAAAGCTTGCCTTAGGGCTTTATTGCAAAACAGCATATTTTTCTTTAAGTTTTACTAAGTACCTTAGGATATCAGGACAGTCCATGGGAAATTCCATCCAAATGGAACAGAGGCATCTACAAAAAGTAGGTGCTAACTGGTTAAATCCATGCTGTCTTCTTGACTAGTTTGTAGTATTAAGGCTTATATTTTAGAGAAAAAGTGGCACAAGCAAAGTGAATGAGTTGTTTTTGGAAATTATAAATTGTATGTACACTTCTGAATCATGTATACAAACTTTCAATTGAATACAAAGGCAATTTGAATACAAAGATAATTTTTTAGCACAGTGAAATGTTAGCTCTTTAAGCTATGCAAGAGAGTGACAAAATGTAGACTTAGCAATAGTGCAAATAAAAACTATCAACACGCTTTAGATTTTCAATAAAATTCATAATTTCATGTACAGTTGCAAATCCCACTGAAATCAATAGAGCAAACTCACAGAAACTTTATCTACATAATACACATTTGTGGGATATAGGTAACATGTTTAAATAGTATAATACTGTGTTGTAAGATCTAACATGTTGCCTGAAAGCAAGATATTAGGGATGTCTATCAATATTTAAGGTTGTGAAATTATTATTTTTTATTATATTCCTTATTCTTTCTGCATTTTGATTACAATATAAACATAAAGTTAATCACGTTAAACATAAATGGAGAATATGTCTATGTAAAATATCAGGAAATACATATAAATATCAATAATTTTAAGGTTATTGTTTCAGTGATAGGGAAGGCTAATAATCAAGCTATATATTTTGCACATTTCATGAAATATTTAAGACTATAATTCTACATATTGTACTTTAAGGATAATGTGTCATTTATGTACGACATCCTCTTTAAAATGCATGGAAACAGGTTGGGGTTTTTTCCTCAGATATGCTTTCGTGTATACTATGAAAATGCAGATATGTTTTACATTTTCATATCTATCACTAATTATTATTAGGATGGATGCATTTGTTTTGCATACTGAATTAATTCCATAATTATAAATGTTTTTATTTTATATAAAATCTATATTGCATATAAAATAAAGGTATTTTGAAAGTTTACAAAGGTTTATATTACATTGATCAATTAGATTTCCAGGTTAGACATGCATGTATAATTCACAGAATCAGAGTGTTTCTGATCACAAAAAGAGATAGCAAAATAAAATAAATGGGCCAAACACTTGGTCAATTTATCTGACAGTACATTTTCTACAAACTAGTTTATTGGGAGTGAAGCTAGTAGAGAAATAATAAAGGGATGAACAGTATTTTAAGTTGTCATTTTTCTAGCACACTTATTTAGTTTGATCTTCAAATATATATAAATTTTATGTATATTTTATTTTATGTCTAATAATTTATGGGGATTCTACGAAATAAAATTAAACCAAACAGCATTTATTTAAAAAATAAAGAGTTTCATTGCAAAAAAAAAACCCATTTTAAACAAAATGCTGAAAAGAAATAAGAATTTTTTAAAGAAAAAAATCTAGTGAATATTTATCAGATTTTTTAAAATAAAATCCAGCATAATAAAACAGAGGAAGCCATCCAACATAAACTGTTATTCTGAGAATGCAGGAAATAAAGCCTGTTCAAATCAGTGAGCCTAATTTGCACACATCACTTTTTTTTAAAACATGAAAGTGCCACCATATCACAAACCTCTAAAAATAAACTAAAACCTGATTCTCCATATTTAATTCATAAATCTCTTTTAAAGCTCCATGTTTAAATAACTGGAAATGCATTCTGGGTATATCCATTCTACTTCTACTTGCCAAAATAGAGCTCCGATATGATTTGCTTTCAAAATTCACCACCATAAAATTCCATAATCAGTAGTGCTGAGCTTATTACACTTTTAAATATATATCAGAGTCATATCCTGTGGAATAATTAATTTTTAATGCAATTTTCACCATACTGTCTGATGTGATCTTTAAAAAAAATCAGTCCATCTGCATTAATCAAAAAAGGCATTTTTACAATTTTAAAATAAACTTTTCTGTATTAATTCAAACTTCATGCCGATATTTCCAGCAATAAGGTTGGTTTTACATTTACAGTTTTAAAATGGAGACACACAGAGATCTCTTTAGTATTCTGTGTCTAATACATTATTCCCAAACACTTTGCTCGTGAGTCCTTTTGATATAACTGAAGTTTCCATTCAAAATATGCACAGAGAGACAGAGAAATGCACAAATATATTTACAAGCTTTCTCATGATTATCTGGTGATGAAAGAGAAGGAATCTGACATCTCTTTAACCCACAAGTGCTTCTGCATATCTGCATCTCTTTTCTCAACTTCACGGTCCATATTTAATGGGAATTATATATCTAGTAACCCATAGTTTGGTAGTGCTGATGCCACTTTAACAAAATGTTGACTTCATGTTTTATTTCAGCAGAAGTAGCCCGGCGAGCTCTGTCATCAATGAGAGAGTCTGTATTGATTTATAAGAAGCAGCACCAACCTGCCCATCTTTTGTGTTGGACAATAATAGATATCACTTAAGGAATCTAATGATCCCAGGAAATAAATAAATAAATAAATAAATATGTTAACTCTGTCTAAGTAGGCCTATTAGATTACCTCTTTTTTCTAATGTGTAATTGTAATGACTATATTGGTTGTAAGGAACCTTTCCATTCCAATGTTCCTGAAAAATAGGCTTAGAAAACAAAATTTAGCATTATTGCTGAAAGATATGGGAGGCAGAGATGGGGGGGGGGGGAGAGAAAAAAAGGAGATTCTCTCCTTTTCATTCCCATTTGCTTTCACACATTTGTAAATAAATCCCATACTCTCTGTGAAACATATAATTTTCCACGTATCCTCCAGTCAGTGAAGAAACTGTATATATAGAATTAAGGCCGAGCTGCCCCCAAAATGGGTGGATCTGTCTCAAATCATCTTCTTTTTCTCTCCTTGTCTACAATTCCTACTTACTCAGAAAGAGGCAGTTGTTGTTGTTTTTCTTTCTTTCCTTTTCTTTCTTTTCTTTCTTTCTTTTTTTAGAAAATGCAGATGTGTGCAGTGCATTCTTAATAAGACCAGGAAAAAGAGTTTGCATTCCCCTTTTAGCCACTCTCTCACCTCAGCCCTTTTCAGCATGTAACCTTATTCTCTGTGGGATTACTTGGATGGAAACCAATTAGGGAACAGCTCAGACAATATAAATGCATACAGATTAGTACAGATTGAACAGTACCATTGCCAACTAATCATACAGTATATAAAGCCCTAAACAATATAGATATTAGGGAGTGATGGGGAACTGGATTTATATTGTCAGAACATTGAGCACAAAAATACAAGCTGTAGAAACTGTTTATTTAAGTAATAAATAAAGTATGGGTCTGTTTTCCTTGTTTGCTCTGTGCAATGTTCTAAGTAACCAACAACATTGCATTCCATGTTGCTTAATATTTCTGCATGTTTGCCTGAGCAATTTTCTTGTCTTCTGAGAAACATCACTTTTGTTCTTCTTTGAACAGCTGATTTCTTGATTCAGACATTTTGTTTCTGGCATGGGAACCTGATGAGTGTGCACATGTAAGTGTGTGAGTGTGTTGTGTTTGGTTGCACTCCCTGTCTGTCATTGCAAAAGTGTTACCAGATGTATTCTACCATGTGTAAATTGAATCCAACTGCTGATGTGAGTTTCCCTCATCACACCCCAAAAACAAGTTGCAACGGTCATGTACATTGTTATGAGGCAAAGAAAGAATCTGCCACAGCTCATGTGGTTCTCTAAAGTACTTAGGAGCTGATACAAATAGCAAGTGTCATTTTTTTAATCACTTGTCTTGTGATTGTAGCAGTATTTCTTTGTAGCAGATCTAAATTCTGTTAATGCAAATGCAAAAATGATAATGAACAAATATACTGTAGGTCTACATTTTTATATGCAAGAAAGTGTTTTGCCTGGTTAACACCAGAAGTACCAGCTCCTGCACTGTGCCATATTGTATTAGTAACGCTATAGAGTTCCACCATATTGTATTGCATCATAATCTACAATACCTCTTGAATAATATCTGTCAAGCCTCCCCTTGTTGTCGATCTGGATTTTATGTCTAACATCCTTGGATTATGACAGCAGCATTTGCCCAGTTAAGATGGAGAACATATTAGAGGATCCTCATTTTATCTTCTCATACTGCCATTCCTTGCCAGCCCAACATCAATCCACCTGTATTGTATTAGAAATGTATTAGAATTAATTTGAGAAAGAGCCACATGAGCACCATTTAGGTGGCCCAAGACTTCTCATTTTAACTCAATGATGTGGAACTGTGTGATATTAGGAGGACAGCTTTTTATTTTCATGATAGCATTTATTCCTGTTGTTGTGGTTTACAGTATATGTATACTACCAAAGTCTTAACAAATGTATGATGATATATTTGCTCATTTGTGTAATGGCAAAAGGGTCTGGCAGAGGTATGACAAGAACAAACATTTAACCGGTCTTCAGTTAATTTTGAATGAATGGGACTTTTTATGCCTACTTTGTACCAATACAAATTGTACGTCTATGAGTTTCTGTATGGTGGTGGGTTTTTTTTTTTTTTTTGTCTAAGGCCCATTATAAAGATTTGTTGTTTTCCTGCCAATTATTAAACAAGATTTGAAGTATTAATTTGAATTTAAGATAAGAATACTTAACTATATTAAGTATACATATGTGGCAAAATATCTCCATGCTTTATGGGGTCAGGAACATAAAGCAGAATAACATTCATCCTTTAAGAGCTTCAAGCTACTTCAGAAACAGCTTGAACTTGCAAAGACTGCTACTGAGATCATGGGTAGACTAACAGAACATATGCTGTTCTCTAGCTTTGACCTATTAATTCGGTTAACGGAGATAGATTGATTCTTTTCCCATCTCTGATTTGCGTTCAAAATGTTTGTTTTTAATGTAAAAAATTTTTGGCACAGTGACTATCACCTTCTTTTCATATGGGCTTAGAGACCTATAGTATCTCTGGCAAAACTGCCAGCTAGCTTCACATGAAACTAACACGCTAGAAAAATGCTAAGCATGAGCGTTAGCACATGGGGATTCATGGATTGGAAAAGTTGTGGAAAAACACACATGGATTGTTTCCTATAGCATTTATTTTTATGAAAGTGAAAGCCAGAGATTGTGTATTGACTAACAACATGACATCTCTTCATGTTTGATAGTATCATAACTTCCCCTTTGACCCTGGCATGCATAATGCCTCATATTAATAACAAAATGTATTTGATCATGAATACTGCTGGAATGGAAACATTTTTGTTATGTTCCTTAGCCTAAATTACATACTTTTGAATAATATTTTGGGCTGGTTTGGGGAGGCTCTGGTTAAGCTGCCAGAGGGCTGCAGTTTAATATTTATGATGTTCTTAACTGTTTAATTGGATCTTAACTTGAATTTTAATGGGATGCAGTAATTGTTTTTAATCTACTGTTACCCACAGCGAGCCTTCCACATGGGGTGGGCTATAAATTTTAAAGGAGTACTATTGTTCTTCTACAACATTTTAAAGCAAGCAAACAAACAAACAAACAAATAAAAATATGTCAAAAACCTTTTAAAGCCAAAAGATGGAAATTGAGATTAGCTTTTCATTTTTGGAATTCTTTAAAATAAGAATCATATTTTAATAAACGAAGAACCAAATTTTCCTTTATGATTTTTTAAAAAAGTGAACATGATAGAATTATAGAATTATTCTTAAAGACATTTAAAAAGTAATATTTTATTATTGTCCATAGCCCAATTGAAATTATTTTAAAATGGCTGAATATATACAATTAGCTTTAAATGTAAACTCCAAAGTCTTCATTCAGTGTTTATTTCTGTATTGAACTATAAATTTGTTTAATATAGGATTCAAAATAAAGCTAATTTCAGATTAGTTCTGAACTCTTTGGACTTTAATGAGCATGCTTCAAAAACATAAAATAAATAAGACACTTGTGTTACTGAAGTTACATCAGGAGTTTTTCTTTTATTCATACTTTATTGGGCAAATGTAAAATCTACAGCCAAAAGTATGGATAGGGAAAAAATAGTTTAGCTCATTTTTGAGTACTCCCTTATTTTGCACATATGAAACAAATGTGTGCAATTCAAGCTCAGTTAATCATTTACTATATAAACACATATTGCAATTCAGTTTTCCAGTTTAAAATGTATACAAAATATATATTTTGTTGAAATGTAAATAAGTTTCATACAATAAGTTACAAAGAAACTGACACACACACGCACACACACACACACACACACTCTCTCTCTCATGGTCATTTCAAGTTTTTTTTATTACCAATTCTTTTATATGCAACTGCTCTTTTATATTATGTCATTAGATCAATTCATATTAAATACTGACTTTAAATAACATTTTATGAAACATTTCTGACTTTATCTATATACAAAAATAATTCACTTTGAGCTCTCATGTTTTCTCTAAAGCACAAAGTAGCTCATTTCAGAAAAGTATTCTTTAATTGTGAATAAAATACTGTTGATGGAACGATTTATGGAATGATTGACACATGTCAATAAAGTTGAAAAAATATGAAAATCATGAAGGACCATTTTTAATGTGTGTGTATATGTATATACACATATGCAAACATGCATGTGTTACATTAATATGTGAAATTATTTAATAATGATGAAATTAGTGATTATTAAATAATTTAATAATAGAGAGTGCCTCTGTTCAGCACCACAGATGGGAATAAACCCAACAACCCGAGAAGCTCTGCTTTCCCTATTTTTGAGACTGTTTCCCACAACTCAGATATACTGTAACTACACCTACTATGCACCTTGGGAAAAACAGAGGAACTTGTATCATCCTGCAAAACGAGTCACAGAGACAATCCTCAGCCTATCACCTATATTTTTTTTTATGAAAGATAATGTTCTTTCACTTACAAGCTCACTTGTAAAATTAGTATGCCAACTCTAAACTTTATCTGTGGATATTTGCTTTACTTTCTGTATATTCTTGGGGGAGGGGGGCAGTTTAACTGTAGGTGTGTCTATAATACACCTTTGCTTATACTTTATACCTCTTTATTAGCTTTATCATGAGAAGCACCTTTTGAATTTAATATTGATTTGTATGTTAGACAATCTAGGGTGATATAATGCAATGTGTTTTTAAAGATACTAATTAATTTTAAATGTATTAATAATTATCGGGCAAGGATGTTGTAAGCAAATACATTCAAAGATATGATGTTTTCCAATTCCTAATTATGTACTATAATACCTTCATTCATTCATACCTAGGTAAATTAAGGCTAACTTTCAACATGGAATAAACCTCTGACTCTTTCTTAAAAGCTGTGTCCATGGCCCAGGTTCCATGGCAGGTATACATCCAAGTCCATAATTTCTTTTTTTTATGATTATGCTGGTTTAATTTTAGAGAAATATCTTCAGCACAAAATACAATGGAATACAAGATTAAGCTATATTGCAAAAGTTAGTATTTAATTCTGTTGTTATTTTTGTTGTTGTTCTGTTCTTGTTCAATAAAAATCTTTGTTCCCTCTTTCTCCAAAAAAATAAAAATATTTTTCCAAATTGATGTTATAATGTACAATCAAATCAACAAAATCCACTCTAATATAACCATGAAAATAACAATGACATATCTCAGGCTATTGGGATTTTCAAATTTCTAGAGTTCTATTTAGGTTTCCCATCAATATTGATTCCATACATTCATATATGTGGACTTGTTTAAAAAAATTAATAAAGAGCCACACCTCTTCTAACAATGAAATTAATAATAATTACCACAAAGTTGCTTAACTGAGTGATCCTGTCACTAAACGTTTACATGACTTGTACCTAACTAAAAGACAGGAAAAAGATTGGGGTGAAAATGGAAAAAAAAACAAGTTCAAACAAATTAAGTTAAATATTGTATTAAATAATGTCCAGTGAAATACCGCTCATATCTTACAACATATCTAATTGAATAACAGAGTTTTTAATTCTATGTTCTATTGAGATTTTGCTCTGAATATTATGTTGGAATCCACTGAAAAAAGTTATTGGTTGCTTCCTTGATTTTATTTGCCATTAAATGTTGTTATTTGCCATTAAATGTAAAAATAAAGTTCCATTCCAGATTAGTAAATAGACATGTAACACTTTTTAAAGATAGAGATTTACTTCTGATTTTTGAAACATATTTTTCTCATGTAATTAATTTTTATTTTACAACTAGAAAATCCCTCACCAAAGTTATATCTTATTTCTATTCTACCTTATTCTTGATATATTGCTATTTTATAAGTTTCAATCATTCAGGACGTGTATATAAAATCATCTTCCAGAAAGTATCTGTTACTTAAGGAAAATCAAATGGAGAGCTGAAAAATGCATAGAATTACCTTCAAGGCCAATCCATATGACTGGTTAGAAAGTTAATCCACAAAACTCTTTCTTTAGGATCAGAAAGGGAAGTAGAGCTGTCATTTAGTTCCAAATCATGATTTGGAAGATCTTCAACTTCTAAAATGTTATTTGATATACCATTTGTTTAGAAAACAAAGCAATACATAGACTTCAAGAAAAACTAATACAAATTCAAATACTTAAAACAGACTTCTATTTTTTTCTTTTTTGGAAAGGACCTAAACAACAGATTTGAGGAAAGTAATCCATTGTGCTTCTCATTTCCAGTAGGTAGGGAATTAATAATATTTGTCTCTCTCTTTTTTTTTTTTTGGCAAACAGGAAACTGCTGCTTCATTTTATCCATTTAGCCAAATAGTTTATACTATTTAAGGCAGAAGTGTCCTATGGATGTAAAATAATGAATGTAAACTCCAAAACTGCTTCAAAACCCACTATCAAATAAGTTTTTAAAATTAACTTGACAAAACAAAGAAATAAATTCTTGGAGAACAATCAATTTTTGCATTGATTTTATTAAATTTGAGTTTAAATCAAATTACATCAAATATTGGAGGGATGACCATTTCCATGTTACATGTTTTTTTCTGGCTATTCCCACTTCTGGGACACAGCACTGGCATTATGAACTCTTAAAGTGATACAATTTTTTTCATATCATAGAATTATTTTATAGTTCCAACTCATTTAGCCTAAGTAATACTGAAAAGCAAAACAAAAAACAAAAAAACACCATGTCAGTAACATCAAGCAATCAGATTATGGTACAACTGACTCAAAAGCAAGGTCAATGATTTCATCATTACAGAGCAGTTCACAATCAGCCTTACATGTCATTTATTTTACAAGAAATAAATAAAAGCAAGGTCAGAAAGTGCATAGCTTCACAAAATGTAATAGGGATTGTTTGGGTATTTTTTGCCATTATCTGAAGGCACTTAGAGCAATAGGAAATTCACTGGTTTTATCTGATCACATGACAGAATTCTTGATTTTAGAAATTCATGTCTTGAAAGTTGTTGGGTTGCTTGCTTGCTTCCTTGTTTATTTAGATTGAGGCAGACTTCTTTTTTTTTGGGGGGGGGGTGTAAGAGCAAACCAAACCTCACATTTTTTAGTATGGAAGATTGGCAGCAGGGGAGTTGTACCAACTATAATAGGTATAGTTTGTATGCTAGAATAAATGAAAGAGCTTCTATATTTCATTTGTGCTTTATCAAACTTGCATTGTATCCTTGAGGTATTGGGAAAAAAACTGAGAGGTGCGATACCCTGGAAGTGCACTTTTTTTCCTTCTTTCATTATTTTTGAATTGTAAATAAAGTTATTGTTTACTTATGCACCCACTTTGGGACTTCGGGGACAAAAACTTGCATGTGAGAGACTTTTCAGAGATTTTATATTCAATTATTTCACTTCCTCCAGCATTTCCCTTGGTGAGAATCTTGATTTAGTTAAGGATCAAATTATACATCTTCCTTTCTGCATTTAGATTGCAAGAGACAGAGAACGGTAATATTTTTCCCTTTGCTTCTGTCCTGAAACCATCCAGAATAACCACATCATATGTGGATGGAGTTGTTATTTTTCCTTTTCCTTTTTTAAAAAGGGAGAATCTGTAAAAACGTGACACGCGGGTCAAAATCAATATGTATCCAAAGCCTTTGTGGCAACAAAAGACGGAAAGAAACGCTTTGAGACAAAAAAAATTTAAAACAAACACTGCAATTAGGTTTTATTTAGTCTTTTTAAAAAGAAAGACAATGATTTCCATTTCATATGGAAATGTAGATTTCTTCAGAGTAATTTCATGTTCTTTTTGATTTAAAGGAACTTTTTTCCTTTGATTACTGAGATAGGCAGTTCTTTCTTTTTAACACGTAATACAAAATCAACGTACTTCCCCTCCTTTTTCTCTGCAAACAGTCAGCAAAAATTGTCTTCTCAAATGCCCAGAGCACAATAGCACCAATCTCAACTTAAGTTGAGAGTTGTTTTGTACCACCTTCTCCTTGTCACTTTCCGCTGTCATTTGTTAAGATATCAGCTCTAAATTATTAAACCATTTTAGGAATATAAATAATTCACTAGTCAACAAATAAAAGTGACAGCTAATTAATCAGTATCTGAACATGTGCTAAGGTGTCATGCTTTAGTCCGTGTCAGGGTAAGAATCCTGCTGAGGTCTACATGTCTGCCACCTCTTGTTTCTTTCTTTTCGCTGCATAAAAGCCTACCTACACTTCCTGGGGGCTTCCTGATTATCTGGAGGCCTTGTGCTTCCTTTTGCCAGCTTTTTCTCTTTGCCCTGATCTTAACACATAGGCCAGGACTAAGCACGAAGGAGGAGCTGAGGGAAAACTATAACTGACAGCTGGAATTGGTATAATCTTTGACATGGTTGTCAGGTTATTTGGCCGGACAGTGTGGTCTTCAACAACCACAGGGAAAAAAATAGGGTAAAAGATTGGCAAGCATCCTTGGTTCAGGCCAGAAGGATTGACATACTGGGGACCATGTGACTCTGAGGTAAGAGTGGAAAATGGCTTTGAGACACTTGGAACAAGTCAAAAGGTGATGTTACGCCCTTAAGTCAGAGTGGGCAATATTTTTTTGTAACCCAGGGCTGCAAGGGTAGTCAATTAAAGGCTATATTGGTAGGGATTGAAATATGTCAAAGGTGGGGTTGCAGCTAAAGAGAGTTGACACCCCAATTTGCTCTTTGACAACTTCTCCCCACCACCCCACTTTGCTTTATTCTCCTTCAAACAGTGACAGTTGTGAATGGAGACACAGCTTTTATGAAAGGTCTCTTATGAAATATATTTATTTGACTTTATTTGAAGTTGAAATTTATTTGAAATAAAGCTAATGCCAACTAAATAAATTTGATCACCATTTCAAAGTATCGCTGATTGCTTTCCTAGTTTGCTTGTTTGTTTATTTATCTATCTTTCTTATGAAAAACCAAGTGGTTGGTTATTTAATTAATTACACACACACACACACCCAATAATAACATCACAAAATGGAAAATAGAAGTGACAGCTCAATTGTCAGTGGCTGGATTACGCTATTATTGGTTGGTTATTCTAACACCTTCCAGCATGGTTTAAAATTCTCATTTGGGTGTTTTGACACAGAGTGGCTGCTATTTCCAAAGAACCAGCAAAATTCCATGATTAAGCCTAACACTGAATGTAGGATTCCCACTGTCAATTAGTGGGTCTTATACCCATTACATTACAATAGCCTCTAAAGTTCCTAGCCGTACTATTGTATATATGGCAAGCTGAACTAATAAATAATTAATGTGACTGGCAAAGTAATCATTAATAAATAACTTGAGTTGGACAAAGTATTCCTATCTGCTATTTTGGACAGCTCTGACACTCAACTCTTTAATATACTTTATAAAATTCCAGAGTATATGCTAGAAGTGCAAAAGGAACTGTATTGTTTATTTCCCACTTTCTGGGTTTTTTTTTCTTTTTTAGTTTTATTTAAAAAAAATCTCTTTCCCATTCCAATAGAATAAAAAGAACCATGTCACTTTGTATGCTGGGCTTCATTAATAGCAATTAGGAAAGACATAAATCTGAAAGGGCTTTAGGTCTGATGAATCTATAACACTGGTCTTCAGTTTAAGCCTTGGGATGTGTATAGCCCAAAAAGGGACATGCACAACCCATAAATTGTTCCAGTTGTTGTTGTCCACCAGCCACAAATTCACATACTATACTTCCTGTCTCACCTATCTATATCTATATGAGATTAGAATCTTTAATTCTATGTGTGGGAAAGGATACTTATCCTTGTTTGCTTGTTTGTTTAGTTCAATAACTCCAAATTATGTTAAATCTGAAATCAATTATGATGTTAGACGAATAGGATTATGCAAGATGCATGTCTGTGTATCTGCAAAAATTAAATGATAAATGTATTTTAACACACTAATATTAATATTTCATTATGGGATTTATTTTTGTACCACATTCCTCTTTAAATCTTTCAAAAAGAAATTGTACATGTCCTTTCAGCCACTCATCCTTCTGAGGGCCATTCACATTTTGGTTTAGGCTTTGGCCTAAGAAAGTTATTTCTCCCGAATATACAGTAGAACCATTCCTGGCAGTAGTTCAACTACGTCATGTCTTTTGACCCTTCAATGTCAGAGTTTTAATTTTGGGGGGTGAGGGGAAACCCAGACATTTCTGAGGATAGGAGTAGAAAGAATGTTCAAAGTTTACTGATTTTTTTCTGGCTCTTAGAGAGACAGGAAACTAATTAATCTGAATTAGTGATCATGATTAGTCATGAGTAATTTATCCCAGTGATTTCAGTGAATTACTGTTAATTTCGACAGTGAGCTAATGGAAGGGAGAAATGCAATAGCCTGTTCACCTATTGAGCTTTTGTTTTATTTCATTCTGCCCTAAGAAATATATTTATATTTGTATTAATGGCCAAGAAAGCAACATTGACCCTCTTTGTAAACTGTTCACAGGTTCACAATAACAGAAATGAAACCAAATAGATTTGGGGAATCTTAACAGTTCCACTTACCCTTTTTGGTCTCATCTATTTTCAGTTGGACAACTGAAAGGAAATCTGTAACCTGGATGCCACTGCTCAAACTGACATTGAGTTGCTTACAAACACTAGTTCTCTAAAATGGTTGGCCAAGGACAAAAGCTCATCTTTTGTTCTTGGCCAACCATGATAATTGTACAATTCTAGTTGGAAATCACATAAATGAATGAATAAAGTTACTTATTTGAAAGAAATTGATAGAGTGGCAGTTCTGACTGTTACACAGGCCAACAAACATTGAATGAAAAGATTATTTTTCTATCATATTTTTAAAAATATCCAATGGATCTGGGCTCTCAACTGCTGAGTTAGTTTAGTTTACCTAATCAGTAGCTTAGATCAGAACCCTTTGCCTCTATTATTTACTTCCATCAAGAGAAAGCCAAAATTGCTGACCAGCATGCAGTACAAAAGAGTGCAAATACAGTGTAAGAGATTGGACTGGTTTGGATGGGATTAATGCATGCACAAAATACACAACACATATCTTCACATTTAAATAGACAAAAACATACAAAAGTATATGTACAGTCAGGAGACAAAAATGAGTTTAAAAAGGCCATGAAAAATTATTACACTAAATTTGAGAGAAGTAAATTTGCTAAGGATAATGGGTGTGCTTGGGGTGAAGGTTAATGTATGTGAAAGTAGGTAGGCTAAATGGTGTTAGAAGTGAGCAGTGGTGTTTGTTTCTTCACTGTGTGATCAAAGGCAATGGCTTTGAACAGCTATATGGCTTGGAATGACTCAGTGATGAAGAGGGGGAAGCAGTTTTAAGATGATGGGAAAAGGAGAAATGGCAAAATATATAGAGCAAGACATTACAGGGGAAGAGAGACTAAAAATATGTAGCCAATCTGGTCTTCTGGCTTCATTTGTTCATTCCCAAATCCAGAAGACCAGATTGCTAGTGACCTCAGTCTCAAGCTGGTAAACACTAGCTCCATCGGTAGCAAGGTCTATTGTCCATCTACAAGTTTAATGTAAGTTAACAGTGCCCTTGTTTGTCAACTGTATTTTGCCATCTTGATATCTGTCATCCCATTTCTCCTGCATTGGCCACAACAGGGCTGGGGAGGGAAGGGGAAGTGCCAACGATCTTCACAGACAATTTAGCTGTGACTGATGGCCTGTTCTGTAAGCAGTGGGGTATGAAAACTTATGTGTTAGGTAAAGAAAAATTGGACTTCTAATCATATATTGCCTACACTACTGCCATTCTGGGAGCCCTGACTTTATTGTTGGAAATAGTTGCCAAGCTAAAATTCTACAAATGATTCCCCTAGGTCAGGGGTGTCAAACTGGATTTCATTGGCCACATCAGGGTTGTGTTTGACTTCAGGGGCCAGGGTGGGTGTGGCCAGGGTAGACATGGCCAGGGTGGGTGTGGCCAGTTTGACATCACTTGTGTCAAGGGAGCCTGTGGCAGCCCAAGTGCTATGCCAGGAAAAACAGTATCCCGAGCTCCGTTTTCAGCTGTGACGGCCTCCTGCAACCCTCTGCCAGAGAAAATGAAGCTCAGGAGGGCTGTGTGCAGCCCTCCTAAGCTTCATTTTTGCTGGCAGAGGCACCGTGGGCTGGTCTTTCACTGTTTTCAGGGCATTTCCACAGGCCAGATCTAAGCATGTGGCCTTGAATTAGACACCCCTGCCCTAGGTGATTTGAGTTCCATAGACAGGAAGCTAGGTCCAGCAAGGTCTAGGATTTCATGGCCCTCATGGCAAGTATTGGTTAATAAACTTAGGCCTCATTTAGATGTATGTTATAATTCATAATTTCTTTGGAGCAGTTGCAATGGGATTTCAGGATGCAAAACACTTCTCTGCATCTTTTGTTTTGGTCAAATCAACTCTTGGGCTAGATAAAATTTGCCACCACCTGAGATCTTGGCAAGGTAAGACGATGTTGTGATGATTTTACAATATGTTGCTGATAAAACCACTCAAAACCTTGATTTCTCATGGATGTCTTTTAGAGACAGTGTGACAATCTGATGACAATTTACACCTGTTACACATGCTTAGCTTAGGATAAACTCAATTCAACTCAAGATAATGTATTTCTAAGTAGAGCTATAAAGAAACATACTATAATAGTGCATTGCAGCCTTGGCAACTTTAGGATAAATGGATTTTAATTCCTAGAAATTCCCAGCATTTCCTTATAACATGTAGATTGTCAAAGAAAAGAAATGAAAGAATTTGTGACTTTTGCATTCACATTTCCAGAAAGTTGAATGCTACAATTTACTCTAAAATTGATTCTTTTATTTTTTTATTTTTTAGAAAAAGAATGAGCTTGAACCAGAGGTGAGGTCCTACCAGTTCAGCCAAACTGGTAGTAGTTTGGCAGACTGGGTCACTGGAACTGCCAGTGAGCCAGGCCTGCCACATCCCCGAACCAGTTCTCCTATGGGGCCACCATCTTGATTTTTGCGTACGCCAAACCGGCAGTAATGCCAGAAGCAACCTACCCCTGGACTGAACAAGTTCATTAATCAAGGGTCCTAAATTGAAGAGCTATAGCATAGAGACAATCTCAAAACAATAACCCTTGTTAGGAGGAGGAAATAAAAAAGAGGCAATTACCATGACTCAAAACAATGAACCTTAGCTTTTCTCTGAGTCTGTATTTTGTTGATCAGAAGTAAGAAAATAGTAGTTATGATTTATTTCTGAACAAATTCTTATTTAAGCCTCTGAATTAGATATTTAACTAATCAATCTTGTGTCTACCATTCATGAAAATAAATAATTACAACCCTGCCGCCCACAGAAAACCACTAAACCGAATTACTGGTGTGTGTGTGTGTGAGTGTGTATGTGTGTGTGTGTGTGTGAATGCATACACACATATGCATGAACACATTTACATATGTGTGTCCATTTAATGAGTATGTGTTTGTGTATTTCTGTGTATGCCTCCATAGATTTGATTAATGCAACTAACTTCCTGGTGAAGGACAGAAAATGTATCCTGTGTTATTTTCTTCTCCATTCATTCGTTCTGGATGAATATAATAATGGTACAAAGGTGCACTTCCTGGTTCACTGCATCTTTAGAACTTACATGTACTTTGGTTATAATATTGGTTGCAAAAGTCTGGTTGGTCAAGGGTTTCATTTTTGTCTTTTCCAAGAGTTTATAGCAGTACTTACTCATGCGTCAGCTTATGCTGACTTCTGCAAAAAAGGATTTCATAGAGGATTTTCTTTTTTCCCCTTTATTTCTCTCTCTCCTTTTGCAAGCTGACATTGCCTTTTTCTTTCAGACCTACAATATATGCTTTCATTGTTCCCTTACCAACTTATGAATATGTTGATGCCTCTCTCTCTCTCTTTTCTTTAAAAAAAATATCTGAGTTCTGTTCATCACAGATGTTTAGAAACACAGCTGTCCATCTACAGTGGTTCTGCATGAAAGACCATGGTTGTTGAGTACAAAAGAGGGGATTCAGGCAAATATGCACTATAAATAGATGGCATTGTCTGCCTTCTCATTTTCCACTAGAGTCCTAAATTTTGGCATCCGACAATGCAGTGCAATGTCAAAGCAGTTTGTACCTCTCCCTTGCTCAGCTTCGTAAAAATTGAAATAGGCACCAAAAACAGTGTTGTTGCTATTGTTTCATGACCAATTAATCAAAAACATGTGTTCTCTTGAAACCAAAGAAGAGGGTCATTCTTCAAGATCTTTAAATAGAAAGGACACCCTGTACGGAGAAATAAGAAGAAAAGCATCCAGAATAGTAGTTTCACTAGCAAAGTTCAGTAACGTCCTTGACATGAAAATAAATTTGTCCCTATATTTTAAAACCACAAGAACTTGGTTAATAGGCAGATTTTGTATTTCATCATATAAAAAGAGCATATTTTTAAGTTGTGTCCTCAATGGCCACAGCACAATTTTTAACATAGAGATTTGTTCAACTTCAAAAACCTTTGGCATTATTTCTTGAGCAGAAAGAAAGGTATCAGTGATTGGGGAAAATATCACTATTCACTTATCATTCCAAGCACTTAGATTTTACGAACTCTCTGTTCTTTGAATCTTGTTGCTTTGAGAAAGAACCATCTGCCATGAATCACAGAGTGCTTCTGGCATAAGATTCTTATATGGGGATTTCAAAAACACATTCCACCTGGCAATATTACATTCATCATTTAAATATGAGAAGAACCCCAAAGGTTTAGGCTGCTTTCCATCGGGACCGAGAAGATATTTTTTAAGGAACTCCAGGTTTCTAGGATTCAGTCAATGCTTTTGTTGCTTGATGCTTCCAGAAATTGAATTCAGAAGCTCAAATGTAAGTTCCATCCACATACAACTATTACAACAATCACTGACTGATGTATGCTCTATTAACTTGTCAAATTGCCACTTATTAAACATAATCCTTTGATGCTTTTCAGACAAATGGAACTACATTTCCCAGAATTCCTAGTGAACAAAGACTATGACTGTTTGGGCAGTACATTCGGAGTTGTGGTCCAACACATGTGACATATATCAGTTTAGAGCATGACTATTATCATGACTACTAGTTCAAGATATTTTTGAATGTTGAATGTATGTTGAATGTTTATTTCATTTGTATGCCGCCCTTTTCCCCCGAAGGGGGACTCAGGGTGGCTCACAACTCAAACCAGGGAAGCGGGATACAGACAAATTAACAACAAACACAAAAAATACATAATTTAAAACACGCAACAATCATACCATTCGAGATAGGGGCAACGGTTCTTTAGCCCCAGGCCTGTCAGAACAGCCAGGTTTTAAGGGCTTTGCGGAAGGCCTGGAGGGTGGTGAGGGTGCGAATCTCCACGGGGAGTTCGTTCCAGAGGGTCGGAGCAGCCACAGAGAAGGCTCTCCTCCGGGTAGTCGCCAGTTGACACTGGCCGGCGGATGGAATTCGGAGGAGGCCTATTGTAACGTGTGGGTTGTTGTTGTGAGGGAATTGACACGCAGGAGCCATGTGCAAGACAGATCTTTATTATAACACAGGTGACAAGCGATTCAAACGTTCCCTGCAACTGTCAGGGTATTTATACTAGCACTCAGACCAACTGTCAAAACGACCAACCAATCAGGTCGCAGCTGGTATTTGCATATTGAATATGCAACACTCCTTCCCCCCAGTTCTAAAGACCAAATGACCAGCCAATCACGTCGCAGCTGGTATTGCATATTCAATCTCTCTCCTTCCCCCCAGTTCTGCGCATGCCCAGCTAAATTTTAGGACCAGGAAAAAAAAAACAGGTCCTTTGGAATCTTTGCAGCAGGGAGGCTCTCATTGTGTTGTAGGAAGGCTCTCATTGGTTTTAAGGAGGCTCTCATTGGTTCGAGAAGCAAGCGGTGGCAGTGTTGCATAGGAGCGGACGTGCTCATGGTGTAGAGGACAGTCTGGTGTATGTTGTGAGTGTGCTAGTGTTGGAGAGGCTTTAGACAGGCTGAGAGAGCGTAGCCAGTGGTGCTAGGTGGCAGCTTGGAGAACGAGGCTGTTGTTGAACGCAGCGGTTGGAACGAGGCGGTTGGAGTGCCGTAGGAACAGCTGGTGGCAGGCATGCCGTAGGAACAGCTGGTGGCAGGTAGGCAGGCAGGCACAGCTGGCGCAGTTTAGCCATCACGGTCCATAGCTCGTCCCTGAGTAGCGGCGGCGGCTCCAGTCGAGGTTAAGCGTAGGAAGCCCGTCCCTTGGACGGATGGAGGCCGCGCCTGGGAGTTTACTGAGGTTGGCTACAACCGGAGGCCCACGGCGGTGGGTACTGCTGTTGATGTCGCTTGCTGGCCATAGCGGCGGCCCTGACAGGCCCTCAATGTAGGAAAGAAATTTTTTTTCCTGCGTTCACGTTGGCTGATGTTGTTAGGCTCTGCGGGAATCGCATATCAATCCCACCCTCGTCGCCAGTATTGTAACGTGTGGGTTGTTGTTGTGAGAGAATTGACACGCAGGAGCCATGTGCAAGACAGATCTTTATTATAACACAGGTGACAAGCGATTCAAACGTTCCCTGCAACTGTCAGGGTATTTATACTAGCACTCAGACCAACTGTCAAAACGACCAACCAATCAGGTCGCAGCTGGTATTTGCATATTGAATATGCAACAAGGCCTAGTCTGTGGGATCTAATCGGTCTGGTGGAGGTAATTGGCCTTTTTCGATTCCTGGAATCAAATTCATTGGCAGTTTTTATGATTATGAAATTGTTATATACTTCCTGTCTTTCTCATTGACAGAATAAGAACATTGTTCTCATTGTAAAGATGAGTCACTATATTAGTGAGATGAATAGCATGAAATTTTAATAAATAAAATAAAATAATTTTGATCTGAAAACATTCCACCAAGCTGTAGTCTAATCTTAGTGACAAGATAGGCAGGGCTTCTTGTCCCCAGTTTGGCCTTTCAGGCTTCCCAATGATATATCCATTGCCATTGTAATTGAATCCATCCACCTTACTGTTGTTTGGTTCTTTCCTTTCAATTTCCCATTATTATAATTTTTTTTTTAGAGATTTGAGTTTTCACATATGTAATATATCCAAACTATGATTATTTGAGCTTGTTAATTTGTAGGTTGAGGGACAACTGATATGTTATGTGATCCATTTTCTTGGCTATTCTTGATAATTTCTAGAATCTTCTCCAACCTTAAAATTCAAAGGTGAAAATAAAATAAAATATTGTTTTATCCTGCTTCTTCAAGGTCCAAGTTTTACTCTATATAGAACTAAAATCATTGGCTATTTGATCCAGATCTTTGTAAATATAGATTTCTCACAACTTCTGAATACATTTTTATAGCTTGCCTGCCAAGTGCTAGTCTATTTAGTGTATTTCTTGTGTGTGTGTGTATGTGTATGTATGTGTGTGTGTGTATGTATATGTATATGTGTGTGTGTGTGTGTGTGTGTGTATAGATATAGATAGATAGATAGATAGATAGATAGATAGATAGATAGATAGATAGATACAGATACAGATACAGATACAGATACAGATACAGATACAGATACAGATACAGATACAGATACAGAGATAGATAGATAGATAGATAGATAGATAGATAGATAGATAGATAGATAGATAGATAGATAGATAGAGTGTGTGTGTGTGTGTTTGTGTGTATGTATGTATGTATGTGTGTGTGTGTGTGTGTATATATATATACACACACACACACACACATACATACATACATACACACAAACACACACACATATAAATACATACACACACACACACACAAAAAATGTTAAACTTGGAAAAACTGATTTTTGTGATGAAAAACCAAGTTGATAATCTCAGGAAGAAATGATTTTTGTATTAGAAAAGTTGATTTCTAATATCTAAGGACAATCATCCAAAGGGAAAGCCCTGTCAATCTTGGAATTTTATAGGAAATGTGAAGTTGAAATTATTGATGTCCTTCAATATCAGAAGAACTGATGGCTGTCAGTTTCCCAAACTATGTTGGATCAGAAAACACATTCCATAGAAAGACCCAAACTATACTTTACTGATATTGGCTATAATAGCAGAATCATGACAGTCTGGTTGTGCCCCTCTCTCTCTAGTGAGACAGAAAGGTATGAACATGGGTCTCTTTTTATTACTCCCCTTTCCAGGCCTTAAAGAATGCTTTTGTCCTTTTTATTTACTTAACTATTTCCAAAAAAATGCTTCAAGCCTTCTCATTCTCCCCTCTACACTGACAGAGTTGAAAGATTCAATAGCTAAAATTCACCACAACTGTGGTTATACTACAAAAATGAAGGTGAATGAGGAATTTCTTCACAGCACTATGATAGCCAATAAAAAATGACTCATTGTTATGACTCATAAAGGAAGCATCAGTCCATGAAATATTATCACAAAACTGATGGTTACAGTTTTGGGGATACAGATGGTGTTATTCACATGGATTTCCTTGAATCTGGCACCAATCTCAACACAGAGTTCTACAACTAACAACAACTAAGCAGAGTTTGTGGGACATGGTAGCTCAGTGGCTAAGATGCTGAGCTTGTTGATCAGAAGGTTGGCAGTTTGGCAGTTCGAATCCATAGAGCCGCATAATGGAGTGAACTCCCATTACTTGTCCCAGCTTCTGACAACCTAGCAGTTCGAAAGCATGTAAAAATGCAAGTAAAAAAATAGGGACCACCTTGGATTGGAAGGTAATAGTGTTCAGTGCACCTTTGGCATTTAGTCATGCCAGCCACATGACCACCGAGACGTCTTTTGACAACACTGGCTCTTCGGCTTTGAAACAGAGATGAGCATTGCCCCCTAGAGTCAGGAATGATTAGTACATATGTGGAGAGGAACCTTTACCTTAAGCAGAGTTTGAAATCATAAGATGGAAATTTTGCTACATAACTAGGCTAGGTCTCACACTTTACAAGCCACCCAAGAGGCAATTGTGAAGTGGAATCTTGCCATCTTAACTATCCAACATATAATCTCAACTTGACCCACTCAACATCCCAACATTTGATCCTTTGATTCAAATGAAAAAGTAGAAAGGATCATCAGAACATGCTGAGAAGTCAAAGTGTGCAATTTTTTCATGATAGCTTTAAGAAATTTTACATCATGGGCAGAATCATGCAGCTAATGGTGGTGATTATGTAGAGGAGTAAATAAAGGTAACAAAAAGAGCTCATTTATTACAACATTCTTAATTAAGCTAAATTTATGGAGGTGGAGGCATTACTTTCATTCAGCCCTCATAATTTGGGCACTTGAAGTAGCCTACTGGTAGACCATGAAATATCTGTAATGAAGTGAAAGTTATATGTTGTAAGTGAAGTAAAAAAATCATATAATTGGATGAGCAAGGCAACATCAACCCATAAATTTAACATAAGTGCTATGTTAAATCCAGTTAATCTAGATAATCTGTTTCATCTAGGATTGTCTAAAGCTGAAAAATCACAACTCTGTTGCTTATCTTTCTGAGCCATGGAGTTGGCCATGTTTCAGAGCAAATAAGAAACAGCCTTCTAAGTCTTCCCTTTAGATCTCTTTCCCCTTAGGGAAGGTTTGATCTAAACATGATCCTTTGCAGAAAGAAGGAATCTTTTTTCTTTTCTGAGGAAAAGTGGAAATTTTATGCTCAAGGTAGAGGAAGGGCAATGGAAAACAGGAGTAAGAGGAAGATGTTATAAAAAATAAACACTCTAACGTCTCATCTCTCCATCACTTATGGAACTCTGTTAAGCATAAATCTGAATTGAATCCAATGGAATTGAATCCAAGCAAAATAACAAATTATAATTCAAAATCCAAAATTTATTTAGAATATTGTGTTCAGGTTGTTATTCCACTTTGTCATTCTGGTATTTTTAGATTCTAATAACATACACATCTTCTACAATGACCCATTACTTTTATAATTAGCAGATTATTTTGAAAACAATCTGGTCTCTTCATAGCTTGTAATCTTAGCATCTTACTGTAGGAGATGATCAGGTTGAGTCCAAAGGCAGAATTAAATCCATCATCAATTTGGAGTCATTGCACTACCCAGAAGAGACCCAAGTCTAGTCCCGTATGAATTTCATTGACTCTTATCTAGTGTCAATTTGGCTTGAGTATTAGTAGATCAGATTCTTCTGTCTTGGTAGCATGTAATAAACATTTAGTGCTTTGAACTCAAGTTTTATTCCTGGTTACTTACATCTGACACATACTGTCAATTGGACTGAGATGGCTGGCTATAAAAATTGAATAATTATTTTAGTAAAACAAACCTGTAACTGAAAATATTGATAGATGATTCCACTGCCTGATTCTTTTACATTATACTTTATTTAAGCAAATTGCCAATTGTTGTAAGACATTTCAATATGAGATAGTTCTTCTTTTCTTTCACCATGTCCTTGTTATAATAAATTAATCTTAAGGTGGAAATTCCAAAAGAGAGTTTGTGTCAAAATATTTTTAAAGTTTTTAAAAGGGTTGATATGTGAAGATTTTTTTTAACATATCTTCTTTACAACCCATTATCACCATGCTAAGCAAATGTCTTCAAGTTATTTTTCAGCAATTGTTCCAGTAAAACTCCTTTATCTATATTATATAAACCTGTGATAGCTGCCAGCCTGTCTGTATCACAGTTAAGTCTTAAATAATATTTTTTTAACAACTCGGTTCAACAACACAATCTTTTTAGGGTATACTGGAGTATTTCTGAAAGATTCTCATCTTTTTAATTCTGGGAAGCTAATAAATTAGAAGACACCTTAATGCAAAAGCTATAGCTATGTCCATTTACTGATTAGTTTTTATTACTATGCTGAGTCATGTTTTTGCAAGCAAGTTAAGGGTCAGATATGTTAATGTGAAATTAAACTATAGCCCTCAAATTTGGAATCCTTGAATCAATGAAGAACACCAATATGTTGCGCTGAAATTATTGTAATTGTTGCAAAACAACAATTAAGAAGGATGTTTATACAGTATATTCCTGAAAGGATATCTGCTTACCAGATACAGGTTGGCTCAATATAAAAAGTGTCAATTTTCAGCCTTTGAACTGTCTTTGTGTCAAACGCAAGATCAGATAGCTTGCTTTTTGTTTCTTTATCTAATCTCTGGGCAGTTCACAATTTAAAAACAATAATAAAAAACATATTACAATTACAATCTTAAAAACATTTTAAAACAATAAAATTAGTAAAGATCATTAAAACAATAAAAACCATTCAAATGCCTAATTAGAGTGTAGGTTCAATTTGCTGTTTAAAAAGTGAAGGGCAACCATTTGTATTAATAGCAAATTAAGATTGTAAAAAATGTGGAATGGTACTGAAACCTGGAAATTGGAACAGCTTGATATTTTCATTAACTTTTTGGGTGGGATTTGTCTGCTTTTTTTTCTTTTCCTTGCAATTTTTAATTGTTACATAATATCTTTCAAGGAAATTTGACTGCAATGTTTCTACAGTTCAATGTAGAACAATATATAGGGTTCTGCTGTTGCTATTTTTCCAGACAAATATTTAGTATGCTGTTTTATTTCTGCAATTGTTAAGGAGATCATTTCATAGACAATTTACAGAAGTACACATGGAGAATGTATTTGTTATTTTTTTTTATTTAAAAAACCTACAATGTCAATCGCTTTGACAATGAAAACTTTACAATTTTGCCTCATTGTGCAATGATGCAGTGTAATCAATGCATTTCAGTTAAAACAGAGCCAATTGTACATTCAATGAAAAATAATGATGTCAACATTACAGAAATTATACTTAAGCAATAAATAAATAAATAAATAAAGCAGAGAGGAGCAAAAGAAAGGAACAATGCTGTAAGCACAAATTTATCTTTTGGAGAAATTAGCCCTGAACGTGAAATGGTTATTCAAAAAGGCAGCTATATCTAAGGAGATAAACTACATATTTCACATATTCCTTATGTTTAAAAGACCAATGCATCAGAGCTCAGTATTTTAAACTTCAGGAATTTAAAATTATGATATTACAATGAAAGAACTAATAGAAAACTGAAAAGGTCCATCATAGATGGGGCAGTTGTTCTTTATTTCTGCTTTGTCCTAGCTTTTCACCTGACTTTTCCCTGATTAAGTAGGCCTTGATAATAGAGACCAGAATTTCTATTACTAAGCAAGGTGATTTCTTAGTGAGTCACACCCAATTTTGCAACCTTATTTTTGTCATAATTTTAAGCAAAACACTGTAACAGTTAACTAAATCATGCAGTCTTTAAGTGAATGTAGCTTTTTCCGGGGACTTATTTTGTTGGAAACCAGCTGGGAATGTCACAAATAGCAACCATCATAAATACATGCTGGGTGTCAAGTATATAAATCAGTGGTGGGTTCCGGATCCCGTTGCAACTGGTATGGTTGCAACGGGCGGCGGCATCCTCCACATGAACGCAAACGTGCATGTATTTTACCATCCAGTGACACCTCCGTGATGCTCCAGCTGCTCAGCGGAGCATCATGCAGGTGGTGTATGCCCCATGCGCATGTGCGGAAGCGCCGAAGAATTTAAAGACAGGTAAGGAGTGCAGGCGGGCAGGTGGGCCCTTCAGAGCACTGTACTGGAACGGTGCCCAGTGCTCCTGGCGGGCACCAGTATGCCCGTATTGGGGTGCATTGCCTGCAACCTACCACTGATGTAAATTTTGAGCACATGACCATGGGGATCCTACAACAATCATAAGTGCAAGGACCAGCTGCAAACACTTTTTTCATTTTCTGATAACTTTGAGTAGTTGCTAAACAAATGGTTGTAAATATAGAATCTGTATACAGAATAGAATATAGAATAGAAAATTCTTTATTGGCCAGGTGTTATTGAACACACAAGGAATTTGTCTCCAGTACATAAACTCCCAGTGTACATACAAAGAATAAAGTAATATAATCATAAGATACCAATAGGAGAAGGTAATAGGACAGATGAGAAGGATAACAGTAATGCAGCCCTACTACAAGGGTAAATATCTTTAGATTTAAGATATTGCTGAAAGTCCTCGACTTACAACCAATTCATTTAGCAAAGTTTTGGAGTTATGACAGTGCTGAAAAAGAATGACTTACAACCCATCCTCAAAAGTTATGAACCTCAGACTTCCGGTTTGAGGGGAATTGCTGGTGGGAGCTGGTCATTATAGCTCCAGAATCCTGGTCACGTTTAACTGTCAGATGAGCAATCTTACAGCTTGTTTACCTTTTCTTCGGGCCAAGGAGATAAGGTGAGCTGATTGTGCCGGGCAACGTGCCAACTAACTCTCACAGATTGCCGATGGCAGAATTGTCTCCGTGCCAGGAATTCCTGCTGCATTAGCAGCACAAAGCAACCCTCAAATCCTCAGAACAAAATTTAATTTATTGAATCCAAGATGGGCGGACCCTGTACATGTGAACTTTTAATTGTTTGTATTAATCCTTAGCTTCATTTTTTTTACAAGAACTCCTTCTGATATCTTACTTGCTAAAGAGATATTCAAAATGCTGCCGAGCAGCTTCATAACACTGTTCAAGCTTTGAATTTCTACAGAGTTTAAAACTTCAAAGGGAAGGAGTGATTTAATACTAAATTAATCAGTAACAGCTGCACAATCGACCAGCACAGACTTATTAATTGGTTGAAGAAGATTAAAACTTGGAATGGTTTCTAAGCAAAACCCTATTCAAAAGGTTCCCCCCTCCCCGGCTTCAAAAGGCTCGCCTGCCCCTGGCACAAAACTATCATTACTTCCTCCCCCCACTTGGGAGCCATTAACTAAAGAAATTTTTCAGAAGGAATTGGCTGAAGCATTTAAAAATTATGTAGTTACGATGGAAACAAAATTTAAGGAGGAGATATTCATCGCGCATAAAGAACTGTCTGATAAACTTGAGACTCGGGTTCAGAAGATCAGGGATATGTTGGGAGTTGTTAATTTGTTAACAGAATATGTCTCGGAAATGGAAGACAGATTAGAAGACCTTAATGATGCCAATACTAATTTGGTATCAAAAATCGACGGGGTGCAACAAAAAAGTGGAAATGTTGAAAAAGAAATTATGTTACAGTATAGACAAATGGAGTTTGCACTAAGAATAAGAGGTTTGCGTGAAAACAATCAGGAGAATTTGAAACAGATTCTTTCAGAAGCTTTTGATAGTCTATTGGGAAGGCCAGGGGGAAATTTTGATTGGCAAATTGATAAGGTTTATCGTGCTAACTTCTGGCTGGCGAAACAGAAGCAGCTTCCATGGGACATTGTGATTTACTTTACTACAAGAGACATGAGGAATATGATATTGCAAGAGTCCTATAAAACCAAGCTCCAAATTGGGGGTCAGGAAGTGACTGTCTGAAAGAGATACCACCTCAAATGCTAAGATCCAGGAAAGACTATGCTTTTTTAGTTGAAGAGCTTAAAAATCGTCAGCTACAGTTCAGATGGGAGGCACCAGTTGGGCTAACTTTCATCTTTGAGGGGCAAAGATACCATCTTAAATCAGTATGGAAAGCTCGAGATTTTTACCATAATATCTTGAAGGCGGGACATCCCGCCCCACTTGGACCTAGAGAAAGAGAACAAGAAGGACAAGATAGACAGCAAACTACACAACTATCAACAAGGATGGATCATCTTTCTCCCTCAGAAGTACAAGGAGCCAAGGAACAAAGACAAAACCGTATGATTACCATACGTATGGATCAACAATTAAAAAAACAACAATCAACTAATTACCAATGATTTGTTTTCTAGGGTGAAGAAGATAAAGATATGTGCCAGAGTTTTATTAGATCATAATCCAGTTTGGATGGAGTTGGGAGGGGTGACACAAGCAAGAAGGTCTTGGAGATTGAATGAAAATTTATTTAGACATGAGAAATATACCAATGAATGTAAAAATTGTTAGCAGAATACTTTGTTTTTAATATGAATAAGGGTACATCTATGGAAATTGTATGGGATGCAAGTAAAGCGTATATGAGAGGAGCTTTGATAAATTTAAATAGATTACATAGACGTAAACAAGGGGGAAAGTGAACAGAACTGGATGAAATTAGGATTATGCAAAATGTTCTTTAAAAAAAGGATAAAGTTCACTCCTCAGTTATTTTTGTTAGGTATAATTACTGATTGTACACCTGTAGACATTAATTTGATTTTGCATTTAATAACTGTAGTTAGATTGTTGGTGGCGCAATACTGGAAGAAGGAAGACTTGCCTACAATTCAAGAATGGACACTGAAAGTCACAAATTTAGCCGAGATGGCTAAAATATCTGCATATCTTAAGTACCACTTAAACGAGAGATATAAATGAGACTGGAAAAAATGGACTGATTATATACAAAATAAATACGGGACTAAGAAATTCCAGATAGCTTATGATTAAGATCAGGAATGATATAAATTGTTTAAAGTTAGCTTAGCAAGGAGGAGCTAAGCTCAATATAAAGATGTTATCAATTTTCTATTCTTTTTTCCAATATATTTTAGACTGTTTTTGTTAAAGATTTATACCGTGTATGGGTTCTGGGAAGTCGGGGGAAGGAAGGATGGGGGGGGTTGGGGGGGAGGGTGGGAGGGAGGGAGGTTTGACGAGGGTTGTTAGATTTTAATGTAATATGATTGCACATGTATACTGTCTTCTCTTATTTTTTCTTTAAAACTAGGATATGTTAAGTATATTGTTATGGAAGTATAAATACCATCAACCTAAATTGGAGTTTGCTCAGAAGCGGAAATACACCAATGAGAGGAAGAGTGGGAAACAGAAGGGAGAAGAAAGATGGGAAGAGAGGGATAGGAGAGGGTAAGGGGGGAAGATGAGGAGGATAAGGAGGAGTGGAATGTAGAGAGAGGAGAAGGAGAAAGGAAGGGGAAGTAGAGTAGGAAAGGATGCTGGAGGGAAGAAAGGAGGTAGGAGAGAGCTAGAAGAAAGAGGTGTATGGAGAGCAGAAGAGCTAATAATGGGTTTTTTATCTTTTTGGGTGTTGATGACAAGAGGAACTGATGTAATTGCTACTTAATATAATAGGATACTGGCTATGTAATACTATACATATGATTGTATGTTATGAAAATGGAAAATAAAAAAGTATATTAAAAAAAAAGTTATGAACCTCAGACCATCCCAGGGGTGAAATTCCCATTTGTTAACTACCGGTGGGTATGACTTGGTGGGCGTGGCATGGCTTGGTGGGCATGACAGGGGAAGGATACTGCAAAATCTCCATTCTCACCCCACTCCTGGGGGAAGGTTATTACAAAATCTCCTGGGGCCAACCAGAGGCAGTATTTTCTGGTTCTCTGAACTACTCAAAATTTCTGCTACCTGTTCTCCAGAACCTGTCAGAACCTGCTGAATTTCACCCCTGGACCATCCCCATAGTCATATGACCACTAATTAGGTGTCTGGCAAACATCTCATATTTATAACAGTTGTAGTGTCCTACAGTCACATGTAGGACACTACAACTGTGATTTGTGACCTTCCCAACCTGCTTCTGACAAGCAAAGTCAATTGGAGAAGCAGAATTTACTTAATGACTGTATGGTTCACTTAACAGCCATTGTGATTTGCTTAATGTCTGTGGTACATCATGTTCATAAAATCAGACACAGTCATGTGACTGCACTGCTTAGTGACTAAAATTTGGTCCCTATTGTGGTCATAAGACAAAGACTACCTACATGTATGTTTAATAATGATTAATAATGACAAGAAAAAAGTGTAAAATAAATGGCTTTGAAAAATGAAAGGGGCTGGGATTACCTTTTAAAATAAAATTGTGCTGCTCCAGAATAATTTGGCAATTCTAAATGATAAAAGGAACATAAAGGTAATCAGCATTTTCCAGAAACTCTTCTCCCCAGCATACACATACAAATTATTGAACAACTACAGAGTTGTTTAAAATCACTACAGCACATTCCCAAAAGAGACTTTAGCTGCCCAAACATCTGTTGGATGACAAATAAAGCTACTGTAAATCTGCATCAGCAAATAGTTTCCTGGCTAAAAAAAAAAAAAAGAGCCCTGACAAGGAATCATAGTTCTTTGCTTCTAAACAGGACTTATTCATTCAATACTGTAGTGATATTACATGCTAAGGACTGCCAGTTTTTCTTCCTCCTAATGCTGGTAGAGAAGCTGAGAATCAAATAGTACCTTTATTTCAATCTAATGGAAAACTTGGTTTATTCTAAGTGCAACAAAGACATAATAAAGTATCTGAACTGGTAGCAAGAAAGAAGCAGGAGAGGGAAATTGCACACTATCTATATGGATTTCTCTGAGGAAAAAATAGCACAACTTTATTAGTCACTTTAGTCTGGGTCAAAACAAATGGTTCTATTTTGCTACTTAGGTGTTTCAGATCCTGATTTTAATACTATACGACTGCTATAGTTTGTGTGTGCCTTTGTAGACTACTAAAAAACTTCATTTAATCAAAAATGTACCAAGAGAAGAGAATATTTTCAGGGTTGATCTGTGGGGTCTTTATTGTTCTCTGGATTGGTGGTTTCTTGCAGATGTTTCATTACCAAGTTAGGTGGACTGATGATATTACCTAGTTTGGTAATGAAATGTCTGAAAGAAAACAACCAAGCTTAGGGAGCACCAAGGACCATATAAACAAGAATGTAGCAGCTTGGATATTGGTGGTTACATTGGTCACATGATTATGACACTGGTGGTCTGAGTTCTGTGCCAGTTGCCTGTTAGCTTCCATGTGCAATTTGATTTGAGTGATTTGAGTCTTTAAAACCCTACATGGCTCGTCATGAAGGTACCTGCAGGACTATTTCTATTGGTTTTCAACCTATCCATTCTGAGGTTGTTAGCAATTCTCCTCTTTTGTGAAATAATTACCAGCCTGCCTTCCATTGAGGACCTGTACACTGCACGAGTCAAAAACTGGACTGTGAAAATATTTACAGAGCCCCCACATCCTGGATATAAATTGCTTCAACTTCTGCCCTCAAACGATGCCATAGAGCACTGCACACAAGAACAACTAGACAAAAGAACAGTTTTCCCTCAAACACTGCTAAACAAATAATTTGCTTAACACTGTCAAACTATTTATTAAATCTGCATTACTATTACTATTAATCTTCTCATTGTTCCTATCACCCATCTCCTCCCACTTATAACTATATGAATATAACTTTGTTGCTTATATCCTTACGATTTATATTGATGTTGTTTCCTGATTGCTTATTTCTACCCTATAACTATTATTAAGTGTTATACCTTATGATTCTTGATGAATGTATCTTGTCTTTTTATATATACTGAGAGCATATGCACCAAATTCCTTGTCTGTCCAATCACACTTGGCCAAAAAAGAATTCTATTCTATTCTATTCTATTCTATTCTATTCATTCTATTCTATAAGGGAATGAAGGCCCCAAAAATTTGCTGTCATGGTCTTGATGCTTGCATGATTATCCTCCATGAAATTCAAGCAGTTTCTACTTATATTAAGTTTTCTGATTATTAAAAATTGAATATTCAACATAGTTCAGGCCTTCACAACTACAGCCCAGAAAACAGCTTATATTCTCCTATATGAAGACTATATAGGCTAGGCCCCATAGAAAACAGCTCATTTTTTATTTTATTACATATTTAATTAACATATCCACACATGCTAGTTAGAAAACTAGAGCTAGAAGAAGAACTATAGAGATGGAGATAGTCCCTTTAATATACTGCATGTTTCGAAGGCACACAGGTGTTTAGTATTTACTATGATTATATAATTTAATTAAATGCCTCTAAGTATTGTCATTTTTCCAGTAGAAACTAAAATATTACTTAGTAGCAGTATCAATATTTTTATTGTAGTCATAGTTTAAATAGTTTTAGCAGTTTTGAATAGTTTTGGTCTTTGACTACATAAAAAGAGGCATCAAATGAGTGTCAACTCTTTGACACCACATTGGTTTTTCTTCATGACTAACCTGATCTTTCATGTTTTCCAACACTGTGCATATTGTTACTATAATTGTCAGCCTTACTAGGTAGACCAGAAAGGAAACACTACCAGATACGTTAACACTACTTTATTGTAATGCAACATTAAAGAATGTTGTAAATCTGAAAGTACAAATCTCCCACCATCACTTGTGTAGCCAGAGCATTTAGGGAAGGTTCTCCCTGAGCCTCTTACTCTACTCAGAATCAAGCTGCACGTTATACTGGCTCTTATGTGTCCATTCCATGAGCAGCATCTTTGTCTCCCAAGGTCTTTCTCATATATCACAGGTGTCAAACTCACAGTGTCACATTGCCATCACATGACATTTTGTGATATTTTTCCCAATCATGGAACTGGGATGGGTATGGCCTGCTTGTGATGCATCCAGCCCACCCAGTTTGGCATCCCTGCCATACACCATTGCAGAACTAAGCTCATTCACCTTATTATTGGTTGTCCTCTGCTCTTTCCTTCTACCTTTCTCAGAATTATAGACATCTCAAGGAAAATTGTTCATCTATCTATCTATCTATCTATCTATCTATCTATCTATCTATCTATCTATCTATCTATCTATCTATAATCTATCTATCATCTATCTATCTATCTATCTATCTATCTATCTATCTATCTATCTATCATCAGTCTATCTATCTTCAGTCAATCTATCTATCTATCTACAGTCAGTCTGTCTGTCTGTCTGTCTGTCTGTCTGTCTGTCTGTCAATCAATCAATCAATCAATCATTCAATCAGATTTGGAGCGTGCCATTTTCCAAAATAGAAAGATAGAAGATTGTCAAGTTATACTTGATGTTAATTGTTGCTTCATTGTATCTGCTGCAACAATATATTAGGTTATTATGTAGGTGGCTTCAAAATTTGAGTCTGCAAGCATAAAATGAGGGTAAAAATCATCCACTTTCCCAGGTGTACTTAGTAAAAGGAGGATAAAAATGTCCTTCTGAAGATCCTTACAAAGGTTGCAATAAAAAGATCACACTGAATTTTCTCAATTTCCCCAGAGTCACAATGGCAAATGAGCCAAGATAAGGGAATATTGGCATACCTGCCAACTAATACATCAGGTGAATGAATGTTGTTGCTGTGTTATAATTTAAACTCCCAAGGTGGGCAGAGGATTGCACTCACTGGCTTAAATGGGCCCTTTCAACTCTGCAATTCTAGGAAGCCCTTACATCATTCTCCACACAATTGCAAACCCATTCCTAATGCTCTGGGATTGTCCTCCTTGCTGCTTTCTTGCAACATTCACCTATACACTCTCACATGTATAGACCAACGATGGCTTCAGCTGACCAATAGCAGAACACAAAAACTGCAAGCAGAAAACAGACTCCCTTCCCCTTTGCAATGGATCACCAAACAGTTTTTCGTGCCTGACTTATGTTTGTTATAGTTTAAGAGGAAATCTATTGTTATTTAAACTTTTCCTTTGCACTAAGGGTGACTGTATCTGAAAAAAATATTTTTTGCTAAATTCTGAGTTGTAAGTTGACACCGTGTTTATTGGGGCAAAGCATCTGATAATTCAAATGACTCTTGCTTACATTTATAGTGATAGACACATGATGAAGTTTCCTCTCTCAAAAAGTTTTTTTTTGAATTTTTATTTATTTTGTTAGAGTAAGTAGATTTGTAAAATGAGGCATATTTTTCTCACTGAATTTTGGCCCTTTCTCATCAATCTTAGAAATATTGTGGTTGATGCTTCTGTCCTTGTTGCTATTGTTGTTGAACTTCTTCAAAACTTTGGGTTATTCTATAGCTGTTAATATTCCTTTTGATACATGAATGATATCAGCAGCTGTAAAAGAATTGATATTCAGGGAGGCATTGTAGCCTTGTATATGTTTCACCTGAATAACTCCACTAACAATAGGATATTACCAGTTCTGGGTGAATACTCTAGGAAACATAATTCATTACTAATTGCCCTTTTAGTGTTTGTATGAAAGAAAATAAGTTTCCCGAGATTCTGTTCTTACCTCTAGGGTCTCACACATCATTCGGTGTATGCTGTAAACCATTTTCTAGTTCAGTGCTGGCTGAGGAATTCTGGGAGTTGGTGTCTAAACATCTCGGCAAGATTGAAAAACAGTGTTCTAGCTTATCCCTTGTTTCCGAAGATTTAAAATGCTTGTAACAGGAAGGTGCTAGGATTATAAGCAATTCAATTCCCTTGGAACCCAGAATTCAGGGACTGATTGATATACTTGAGTAAACACCATTCTTTTATTTATTTATTTTTAGTGAGGATGATCCAAATCATGACTCCACGTCATCACAAATTTCTAAATTATGAATATTATCCAGCACATAATCCCTCATGACACTCTTGGATTACTGCACTGCTTAAAAGTGCAAAATAGAGTTTAATCTTTTAAACTCCACAGCTTTCATTTTCGGAGTCTTTTTACACCCATCTGATCTATAAAGGTTTAGTTTTTTCCTCCACAGTTTAGCATTAGATTTGGAAGACTGGGACAGGATTAGGTTCTCCATAATATTTATAGCCCAAGGTAAGGCTTTAAACTCTTTTTAATCAGTGGGTTAAAAAAAAAAACCAGGCATCTAACATCTGCAACCATAGTCTCTCAACTTAACAGAAGTGGCACTGCCCTGGCTGCATAAATGTTAAATTGTGCATGTAAAATAGCTTTAGGATATTCTGTGCTTGCTCCATCAGGTTATCATGGAAAACATGCCAGAAAACACTGCAGTGTTTATATATCCTTCAGGTTAGGGACTCAAAAGGTCAATGGTTGCCAAAAGCATTTTTTTTCCTGACTAGCTACTACTTTCCTTCAGTTTTGCAACCTGTCTTAGCATTGATCCTTATCAAACAGACAGACGCGCACAACCTCACAACCCTTTCTGCTTTGGCCAAGGAATGTTGGCATATTCAGGTATTCTGTTCCTCTTTTTGGTACCATTAATCATAATGATTAATTAGATGAATAAGTGGATATTACATGCTTCTACCGCTGTGTATGCAATATAGTAGCATTGGCATATTTCTTTTGGCTAGAATAGATGTAGTGAAATATCTGTCCATTCATGATATAGAGAGAGGAAGGGAGAGACAATGTTGTACTGTTGGCTTTTCAGTGACAGGCAAAGTTGATTGTTTTAGAATGGATCGAGGATCCATAACTTACTAACCTAATGCTATCTTAAAGTAAATTTTCTTCAAAGGAAAGCTCCACTTATATGGAAAATCAAGTCCAAAAATTTATGTCACAAAGAATGTGTTTGTTATTCAGGTACTCCTGCTAGTACTTTTAACATCTACATAATTACAGTAACTGTTTAAAGTTGAGTTTAACTTATGTTGGAGCAGACAATTGATGCTTTAAAATCAGAAGAGAAAATAAAGAGAAAGATTCAGTCAGTTTTCATTATTTTATTTGTTGATCGTTTATTTTTATAATGTAAAACAGCAGCTTTGTTTTATATACAGAGTTTAGTTTAGTTTAGTTTAGTTTTATTGATCTTGTATGCCGCCCACTCCCGAAGGACTCCGGGCGGCTTACAATAAAACAAGGGAAGGGGGGTAATACACAAAACAACATATTAAAAAACACAACAGTCACAATTTCTGAGGGGCTGGGTATTTCGAAAGCCCCCCGGCCTGCTGGAGCAGCCAGGACTTAACAGCTTTGCGGAAGGCCGGGAAGGTAGTAAGGGTCCGGATCTCCACGGGGAGATCATTCCAGAGGGCTGGAGCTGCGACAGAGAAGGCTCTCCCCTGGGGAGTCGCCAGCCGACATTGACTGGCAGATGGAATCTGGAGAAGACCTAACCTGTGTGATCTAATCGGTCTGTGGGAGGTGATCGGCAGGAGGCGGTCTCTCAGGTACCCAGGTCCGATGCCATGAAGGGCTATATAGGTAGCGACCAGCACCTTGAAGCGGATCCGGAGACTAATGGGTAGCCAGTGCAACTCACGGAGGATAGGTGTGATGTGGGTGTACCTGGGTGCACCCACGATCACTGGCACGGCTGTGTTCTGGACCAGCTGAGGTCTTCGAACACTCTTCAAGGGCAGCCCCATGTAGAGCGCATTACAATAATCCAGTCTTGAGATCACAAGGGCGTGAGTGACTGTCTGAAGGGCCTCCCGATCCAGGTAGGGTCGCAATTGGTGCACCAGGCAAACCTGGGCAAAGGTCCCCCTGGTCACAGCTGACAAATGGTGTTCTAGAGTCAGCTGGGGATCCAGGAGGACTCCCAAATTGCGAACCCTCTCTGAGTGTTGCATTATATGGCTGGTTGAAGCAGAAGCTTCACCAAAAGTTGGGAAACTTTTATTTCTATCAGACCTAACTGTAACATTATATAAAATGTAAAAATAATCTAATATACAAACATGTAAAACCAGATAAGGCTTAAAATATTTGCAAAATCATCATGGATGGTTTCTCATTTCCCCCAAAATAAGACCTTCCTGGATAATAAGCCCAATCAGGCTTTTGAGCGCATGCACTAAAATAAGCCCTCCCACAAAAAATATTGCGATGCAGCAGCATCCGTGAAGTGACCACACTCGCCACTTCCTGCACCTCAAACATAATAAGACCTCCCCAAAAATAAGGCTATGAGTCAAAAGAAAATAAAACCCTGTCTTATTTGGGGAGGGGAAACATGATATCCTGAGAAAGAAATAAACACAAGATAGTCGTAACTCCCTTTAAGTTGCCCCTCCTTGCTTTATTTATGAATAAGAAAGCAAAATATTTTTTCTATGAGGTGAATGCTTATAATTGACCAAAAATAACTTCTTTATTAGAAGTTCATAATTCATAATTATTATCAAATTATAAAAAACACTTCATAATTGTTCCAAGTTTTGATTTCTTTTATAGAATGCTATTAGTATAAAAAATAAATAAAAAGATATACTGAAAAAGTTGATGATTGGTTCAATAACTCCATGTTACCTAGTCAGATATTTGTGCCAAACGGTTTAGTATTTGTGGAAAAAATGACTTAATTTTTAAATCTCATTAAATCTCATAAATCCCATTAAATCTCATTAATATAATGAGATAACTTGGTCTTAGGCAAAGGAAAAAGATGATAAAAATAAACAGTAAGCCTTCTCATATCAGCCCTATAAAAATACACTTAGTAATATCAAATTATCTCATGTTAGTCATTCAAATAGTCTATGTTCAATCAAGGATTAGATGATTAAAAAGCATCCTGGGAGTGGGTACATGGCACGCACACTTACACAATGTTGCTAAGAAAACTGCATGGAGACATCGAAGTCAGAAGAGTGAAAGATGATTTGAAGAAGATGAGACTTATTTGTGTAAAGACTAAAATGAATGGAAACATAAGGGTGTATAGAAAGGGCTGAGGGTACTAGCACTAAGAATCTTTTTAATATTGACAGATGAACTCTACTTTCTCTGAGCATGTGCATACAAAAAAACTCTTTTGGTCTGCCATTGGATGCTGACAACCATTTGTCTGAAATGGTATAGCAGGGGGTTAGACTAGAAGACCTCCAAGGCCACTTCAAACTCTATTATTCTATTCTGTGTTCTGTAGTGTCAAAAGACTGAAACTCTTTCCTCCCTTAAGCAGAGAGAATGCATAGCTACCCTAAATTTTAAAATACAGCAGAAATATGAAACATTAATGAAGGAATCCCTCTGCAGGAATTGAGTACGAAGACAAAATGCTTGGTCAAGCAGCTACAGAAAGCAAAGATTTGGTGATGTATCATGTAACATAGCATAACATAATCTTAAACCTCTTTTGTTAGTTTTTAGAAAATGTTTAAAAAGAACATTACAAAAAATAAAAGAATTAGATATTGGGACTGAATGTTTAAACATTGAAATGATATTAAATTAAATAATGAACACTGAGCTAATAAAATACAAAGTAATATAAATGCCCAATGATAAGAAAGGTATAGTTTCAGGATTCTGTTTTTTAAAAAGAAGAATTTTAGGGAGGTTAGGCAGATGAATGTCTTTCAACAAGTGAGACGTTTAAAAAAAAACATTTCAACAGAATGAAATTATATCCATGGTTTTCTTTTCTTTTTTTAATTAAGTAATATTTCTTTGGAGAATAGTTTTGCAATTCATAAATACTGTGCATGGTTCATGTAAACCTAAGTATGATTTCTCATTCTTTTCTAATCTGCTCTATTATTTCAACATATCATTGTGGATGTGTGTGCACATTCATATGTACACATGTATTCTTAGCAGCATCAAGACTTAAATCCAGCAACTTGATCTTATATGTTATGAATATACTTTCTCCATTTTAGATCACAGCTTGCATTTTATGTTATTCATGTCAAACAGCTGAACATCTTCACTGAAAGAGAATTTCCTAGTGAATATTTGCACATATGTATCTGGTGAGGATATATTTATTCAGGAGAAAACATCACTAAGCTCAATTGGATTTATTCTTTCCTTCCTCACTTCACCCCATGTGCATTTTACCTTTGACACAGATGCTTATGAAAAAGCATGCTTCATTCTGCCAATTTATCATGCCACTGATTTGAATATTGCTCCATCCTACAATTTTGACTTATGTTTGTTCAGATTCTCTATTAATAATAGGGAGGGAGAAACAGGTTTCAAAAATAACACAGTTATTTAAAAAAAAAACCAGTCCCATTCTGGAAATCTAGCCTTAATTTGCTTCTATATTTTTTGCTGTCTCTGTGGCTGAAAAAAATATTGCCTTCAAGTAACTGAACTGCTCTCAGTTCAATGGTTTTCTATTCACCAAAAAGTGTGTGCATTGTGATCAGCATGGGGCCAAAAGGAGCACCTTCTCAGAGGTGCTGTCAGAGCCTGGGAAAACAAAGATCCTATAGTTTCTGTTGCCCTTGTTCCACCTCAATTCACTCACACACCCAGCATGCCTGGCCACTTGTCACTGATCTCTGCCTTGTCCCATTTTATTTTCCCTCTTTGAGGCCATACAGGGGTGACAATGCTGAGTGGCATTATCTCTGAACCTGATAGTATAATATTGTCCAGCACAAATGATGCAGAAAGCTAGTGGCTTGCCCTGCCACTTGGGGATGAAACTAGTCCTCCTGCTCAGTGGTCATCACACAGAGGCACGAAGCTCTTGACAAATGTTGTCATGTTTATACCAAGTGACAGAAGCAGTGGAGCTGAAATGCTAGATGTAAAGAATTGGATGGGGAAAGACACAAAATCACATTAGGTTGGTTTTAAATCTATCCATCCATCCATGCACCCATCCACCCATCCACCCACCCACCCACCCATCCACCCACCCACCCATCTCACCCTCAAGTTTTGCCAATGCTCTGATCTCATTTAAGATATTGTGGCTTCAAAAAAACAACATAATGGATTAATGTTTTGTATTTGTGCTTCATGAAAGAGAAATAATCCTGGGTCTGCAATGTTCACATAGATAACAAACAGATGGAAAACAAGTGCCATTAGAATATTATTATTTTGGAATTAAGATGGCTAAAGAAAACAAAGCAATGAACTTGATTTGATGGGCCTCTTCCACATGTGATCCTGCGACACTCTGATGGGTAGGATTTGAGGCGTATTTCCTGCCCTTTAAGAAATAGTAGAACATTTCTATTTTTTTTTTCTGGAGTTACAAGGGAGGCAGTTTCTCATTGGTGAGAACTGCTGCAGCCATGATGCCCTGGCACTTTGCCACCATACTACTATCCTTAATTGCTTTGGGGGGCATCTTGACATTATCCTCTACAAAGAGTAGGATGCCCCATCTCTCTCCATCTTTTTCCTGTTCACTCTGAAAACAAATATCAAAAAGGAAAAATGAGTGTGAAAGAAGGGAGGTGGTAACCGAAGGGACTAACTATTGATAAGGTTTAGTTAGTCCTAACTAGGACTAACTAAAACTATTTATAAGGTTCAGTGTTATGACTTAATTCCTCTTTTTGTACATGATAGGTTCTATCTTGGCTATATAGAATTGTAGCCATCCACAAGGAAATTCAGAACAATGTTGATCTAACAAAGTATTGTTTGAGTTCAGGAGGAATAATTCCAGAGTTCAAGAATGAAAATAGTCTTGTTCTGCCATAGCTTAAAAAGGAAATCATTCTTTGTTTGTTTGTTGGAATTCCAGGAGCTTCAGGAATTCAAAGTGCAAATATTCCGAGATCAACTCAGCGAACTCTGTAATAAACCAGTGATATCAAAATGGTAACACTCGCATAATGATATCATCCTGCAAATAGCACAATTACGTATTATGTGTTCCTATGCATATATTCATTGGCTCAAAAGAAACAAATCCATGTGGATTATTATTCTTGACACAGCAATTTCTATTGAGAGCCAGTCATGCTACTTTCCTATGAAGAACATGTTTCCTTCATTGGAGACAATTTGTTAGTGTATTCTCAATATCAGCCATTGCCTTTTTAAACATTGTTTAACTTTTTTTTCTTACAATGATGCAGATATTTGCCCATTCAAGAAGAATTGCATTTATTAAATAGGTAGCTGAAGACATATCCATGCTTGTCAGGTTGCCCGATCATGACTATGGTACAGAAAGACTTTTTGATGGGGAGAAATGGACAATACCTTTTCAACTGCAGACCAGAAGTGGGATTCACTTAACTTCCCTACCGGTTTACAAATGTGAGTATGTGTAAACGCTTCGTTCGCATGCACCGCAGCTGCACATGTTCAGTGCTCGTGCATTATATCAGGCGGGTGGGTGGAACTTCCCACAGCCGCCACGACCGATTTGCCCAAACCAGAGAACCAGCTGAATACCATTTCTGCTGCAGACCCCACCCAAGTTTTGCTGCTGTGGGTCGAAGTAGCATTTTCTGGTTTGAGCACATCCTAGTTTGCCTTTCTTCTAGGCCAGGGATGTTCAATCTTGGCAATTTTAAGACTTGCCATGCTGGCTGGAGAATTCAGGAAATTAAACTCCACAAGTCTTAGACAACCTGATCTAGGCAACTTGAATCAGCTCCTGCACAGAGGCCCTCGTCACCTCAAGACTGGATTACTGTAACACGCTCTACATGGGGCTGCCCTTGAAGAGTGTTCGAAGACTTCAGCTTGTCCAGAACGCAGCCGCGTGAGCGGTTGTGGGTGCACCTCAGTACACCCACGTTACACCTATCATCCGCAAGCTGCACTGGCTGCCTATTGGTCTCCGGACATGCTTCAAGGTGCTAGTCATTACTTTTAAAGCCCTACATGGTATTGGACCTGGGTACTTGAGAGACCGCCTCCTGCCAGTTACCTCCCAAAGACCTATTAGATCCCACAGATTAGGCCTCCTCCGAATTCCATCTGCCAGCCAATGTCAGCTGGCGACTCCTCGGGGGAGCCGCTCCAGCCCTCTGGAATGATCTCCCCGTGGAAATCCAGACCCTTACTACCCTTCTGGCCTTTCGCAAAGCGGTTAAGACCTGGCTGTTCCGGCAGGCCTGGGGCTGTTGAACTATCCAGCCCCATCCGAGGTTATGCCTGTTGTAGAATTTTAAATTGTTGTTTTTATTTTATTTTTTGTATCCCCTCCCTTTTTTATTGTGTGCCACCCTGAGTCTCTCGGGAATAGGGCAGCATACAAACTCAATAAATTGAATTGAATTGAATTGAACTTTCCCTCAATTTATTTTTCCCAACCTTTCTCTGCCAAAACAAAACCCAAAAAACCAACACCCCCAAACCCTAATTTAAGGAATGGAATAATACTAATAGTAATTTGGGTCATAGTAATAACAACACATATTTCTGGGAATGTGCTGGAGGTCAAGTCAGTAGTATGACCTCTATGTCATTGACTTATAAAAGGAGCCATAACAGATCTTGGAGGGAAAACTGAAACATACAAGAATGAATGTTTTATTTTAAAGCTGGTTGTTGTATGTACATATACATGCATTTTGATGTTTTAACTCTCTCTCTATAAATTTAACTTTGTATACATTTTTCCTGGGTGCTTTCATATCATCTGGACTAGTCCGTGCAAGATTTCAGAATTGGCCATGGCCTCCTTCCAGAGTGATTGGCCCAAGGTCATCCAGTTGGCTTTGTGGTGAAGAAAGATGGTTTAGCTGCAGTGGTGTACTGATTAGAATGAAGTATTGCAAGCTGCCCACTGCCACACACTTAAAATACATGTATTTAGTAAGCTCTATCCACAGAAATGAAAAAGAATATCCATTGCTTTTGGGGAACAGAAAGATAGGTAGTCCAGTGGAAGGCTATGGTAGATTTCACTCAGAATTGACTTTCTTGCAAACGACTGCTAAAGTACCTCAATTCTAATAAGTTGCCCCAAAACAATCATTTAGGAAAGCAGACTCTCAACTCCAACTTAAAAAAAAAACTGGTTTAGAATTAAGCCAGAATGCACACAATCCAGGAACAGCTGAAAGATTAAGTGTAGATATGTTCTAAGCTAGGGGGTCCCCAAATTTGGCAACATTAAGACTCGTGGACTTCAATTCCCAGAATTTTGGGAGTTGAAGTCCATGAGTCTTAAAGTTGCCAAGTTTGAAAGCCTCTGTTCTAAGCCTTCCAAGGCCTTAATACCTTTCATACTTAGAACTTACTACTCAAGACAGCATGGATAATGGATTCCTGATAGATCTAGTGGCTCTATATTTCCCATGCTCTAATGTACTTACTCTTCAAGTCTTCTCTTTCCTCCCTTTTCCATCTTCTAAAATAAAGCACATCTTTCACTGCAGTTTCTCTTTCTTTCTGAGTCTTCCTGACTGCTTTGTTTTTATTACCAAAAGAATATCTGTTCTTATATACATTGGTGTTGATGATATGAAAATGAACATTCATTTTTAAAAGAACAACTATTTATACACAAATTCTAATCGTAAAGTGTTGTAATTATTGTACTAAAATGTTGCTTCGATGTAAGCATTTATTAATACATGCTAAGCTCTCATTACTGATTTTCATAAAAAAATGATAAAATATTATGTATGAAATGAATCATTAGCATGCACCATTAAGTCCTCTATTTTCATTTAATTGAATTTGTCAGTAGTACCCTCTTTAACTGAAAGCCAGTCATAACCACAAAATTAAATAATAATTAAAGAAACATATATTCAAAGAGTTGCTGGTAGCTAAGGTGCTATTTAATGAAAACATAGCAATTTAATGTAAATTGGGATCCATGTTGGTGCCATGCAGAAAATTATACATTCTAGGCTTCATATATGTCTGGGTTTTGCAAAGATATTCACATTTGCTAATACCAATTCATATAAGCTGCTCTATAAATACATAAAATGACTTCTGTAAGCAGATTAAAAAATGTACATATGTATATTCCCAAAGATATATTATATGTGAGATACTAAACTTTTGTTAGTTCAAGCAGTATAATTTTCATATATATTATACATAATACATTGTTTTTATTTCTATGCAGCTTTATCACTATCAGTGAAATTGCTGAAATTCTTCTATACTAGCGTATCATATATACTGGAATCTTATCACTGGAGCTTTTAATGTCCATCTCAAATATGAACAATCTGGAGTACTGGCTTAGGGAGAGAACATCACAGAGAAAATCTATGTATGTGGTTGCTAAGTGTCAACACCAATTTGATAGGACATAATCAAATGCACACCAAAACATACTCATACACTATTGTTCTCCAGATAATAGTTTACTTTCCTGTTTTCTCCCAACCATTAAACCCCCAAACTTTTCCTCAACTCAATATATGAAGGTCTTCATTCTGTTCTTATCTCCTTATCTGGCTGATTTTCTATAAGGTCAGCAGGCACAATTGGGTCTGCAGATAGACTTGGACATATAGTTTTCCAAGGATTATGGAGAACAGATGAGAATTGATTAAGACCAAAAGACCTCCCATTGAGCAAACACATTTATCATATTAGCTAGGTCTGAGCACAGCTTCTTAAGGACAAGATTCTCTTCAATCAGGATATGGCACCAAAAGAGCTTCATGAAGGGACATTCTTCCTAAGAACAATCCTTAAGATTTAAGTGAAATCTACAAAGCCAGGAAGGAGAGATGATTATAAATTGAAAGGCAATTGAAATCACACAAAACTCAGGCTAGTTTGTATCTAAAATGATACATCCACTTTTTTCAGATATTATATTATGTTTTATATATTATATATTATTATATATTCAATGCATGGAAATGTGCATTGATAACATGTCTATGTACAAACATACTCTGTACACACATAAAAGTACACATAACCAATTGTGACATAAGACTGCTTCATTAGAACCCATTAGTAAGATCCTTTACTGAAAAATAATGCTGACCTTATTTCTTCAGTTTATGAAATATGGGGAATATGGGAAGAGCGATATGGACATGACATTTCTACCACTTTAGATGCAACAATCCACTATAGACAACAGTGACATGTGGTGAGGATTACGGTTGGTGAGGCAAGAGCATGGCAGAGGCAAGAAGCAACGTCCCCGCCACTGTGTCCGACAAGTGTCTCACGTTTATGTCCTCCATAGACGCGAGATGCCTGTCGGACACAGCGGCGGGGACATTGCTTCTCACCACTGCAGCGTTCTGCTGCCTTGCCTCCTCCATCCCCGCCGCTGTGTCTGACAGGCGTCTCATGTTTATGGCAGACATAATCATGGAGGACGGAGGAGGCGGGGGGTGAGGCGGCAGGAGAGGAGGAGGAGGAAAGGGAGAGGGGAGCAGGACGCGGCTCCTGGTGGGGGGGAGAGGAGAAAGGGAAGGGGGGCACAGCAGGCAAAAGAAAGAAAGCGCTAGCCCGCCAGCAGAGACAGGCAAAAGACCCGCTTCTGCTGGCGGGCTGCCCCTCTCTTCTCAAACAAGGCTGCCCTCCCTGCCTCTGCCCCTTCCCTCTCTTCTCAAACAAATTGAGAGAGAGTTTGTTTGAATGAAGTAAAGAAACAAACAAACACACACATACACAAATTACTCACAATAAAAAATTACTTACAAATTAAGTTACAATAATTTTGAATTTCTCCTCCCTCCCTCCGTCTGACCCACATACCTTTTCCAGCTGTGTCACAAAGGATTTCAACTCTCCTCTTGTCCGCCATGATGAAAATGTAAAAAATGTAAAAAGGCAAGAGCTGCTGCTACCAGAGCAGGAGGCAAGAGAACCACGTGCTTCCTTTGCATAAGGATTTTTTCACCTTTTAACCCTTGCTTAACTCTGCTCAAGTGACCATAAAGATAGTCTAAAGGAGGCACGTGATTATCTCGCCTCCCTCTGCAGTTAAGCACTAACCAAGGTCATCCACTGTGACTCTGGCAGCAACTACCTCTGCCTTTTTCCTTTTTTCCTTTTCATCATGACAGTGGTGAGGCCCTGCCTCCCCTGCCTCCCCTGACTGCACATCCCTGATAGACAAGTACTACTGAAGCATGTGTAATGCTATATACAGCGTATAAAAAGGATGTAAGCAGCCAAAATAGTTGCAAATCATTTGTTTGTCTTCATTCAAAGTTCCCCCTAGCTCTTCAAAATAATAAGAGCCTTAATTTCAGAATCTTGGGGTCTTGTATTTATGCCAATTTATCAAGGAGATCTTCTAGCCTCTGTAGTTTGAGTTTCACCAACATCAAAAATTCTAATGTCTTTTACACAGTAGGAAGATAATTATCATAAGAAGCAGTCATCCTTTGCTTCCAAAAGTGGTAAAGTTCTCTCTAGTTCTTCATGCATAGATTATTTAAAAAGTCTTCAATAGTTGAGCTATTATAAGACAGTTCTACAAAGGTATTGTCTTATTTCAAATACTATCAGTAGATTTCAATTGTAATTTCTTTCTAATAGAAAGACTACTGTCGTTGACTTTTCTTTCATAAACACAGCAGATGTCTTGGATTCTTTTAGGTGTTTTATTTACTACAGTATCTGGAATATTTTTCCTCTCTTACTCATTCCTAGTGTTGAACAAGGGCAGATATAATAGTGCCCTTTTGCTACAGATCTTCAGAACTTCAAGAAGCCAGATGAAATAAAAAAGGTTTAATGTTGTCAGACAAAACTGCTTCTTACACAACCAGCAGAGGGAGGCATGGTGTAAGGAAATATATTTAAAATCTCATTGCAATATTTTGTTAAAAAGCCAAGAAAGTCTAAACCCACCCATCCATGGTATGAAATGTAATATATTTGTATTAAGGTTAACATTTTGGTTCTCTGTATTATATCAGTTAAGGGACCCTTGTATCCTGTTGCAAGACAGCTGTAGCATAAAGCTTATATTATTTGTGTCACTTTTCCCAGCTGTGAACATAAAACTTCAGTCAACATTAATTTCAAAGAAAGTTAAAACACCATAAAAGCATACCATTTCATTTAAGTGACATTCAAGCTTGTTATAATACAGAAAATTCTGAATTTCAAAATCTCAGAAAATAATATATTGGGGTGACATAATGGAGTAGTTGGCATAAGGAAGTAACGAAGGAAAGTCACCACTGAAATCCAAGAGTCAAAATTAGTTTATACTTTCTCTATCTCAGCATGATTTTTTTTTAATAGAAAACTTACTAATTTTCCTTACATAAGAATTTGGCATGCAATTCACACCTACAGCTTGCATTCAGATCAGTGGGGATTCTCATTGAAAATAACCCAGTAGCTGTTTTTTAAAAAAATATTTGGCTGTTCTTAGACAAAAGGATCAAAAACATTATTCTAAGTGGTTAAATGGAATAGTTTAGAGTCTACAATAATATTACTTAATGCTGATGAAAAAATGTGTTTGTTGTAAAGCTTTATTCTAATATATATGGCAGGAAACTGCAGAGCTTTATACAATGATTGTACAGCACCTGAGGACCAGAACACCGCTAAAAATTTTCAATATGCACAGTAAGAAAAAAATAGTATGAATCTTACATACATTATATGTATTTAAAGAAAGATTTGGATTGATAGAAACCTTCACAAAGTACATAGTTCTAGGTTATGGGTTAGTTTCTACTGGAACATACTATTAGAAATAGGGCTGTATAGTTTGGCTATTCTCCTGTTTCAGCCTATTCCCAACTTTGTTTAGGTCTACCTTATTTTTGTAGGTCTACTTCATTGATTCAAATCTGAAAACAGACTTGATTTGGAGATTCAGTTGAAACATGTTTGAATCTGGTGTCTGAGTCAAAACTTTGTAGTAGCCTCATTAAGAAAAGATGTCTTACAAAAAGCATGTGCAAGCTTGTAAAAATGCACGAAAATTAACCTAATGAAAAGAACACAAAAAAACAGTGTAATCAGTCTTAGAGAGTGATCCATTCTTTAAGATGCTTGAATAAAATAATTTGGTAAATTTAACTAGTCTCAGAGCTGTATTTGAAGACCTCCTTGATAGTTGTTTTCAGATTTTGATAATTTTCTCAGAAAAAGCAATAAAGCCACCTCCTACTATATTGCTATTGGGGCAATAGGCAAAACAATAAAATAAAATAAAAGTTCAAAACTATGCTCTAAAACAGGTGTCGAACCTTGGCAGCTTTAAGACTTGTGGATTTCAACACCCACAATTCCCAGATAGCATGCTGGGCTGGGGAATTTGGTAGTTGAAGTCCACAGGTCTTAAAGTTGACAAGATTTAGACACTCCTGATCTACAAGATAGTTTAATATAAAGGATGTGAAATGCTCTTGGATTTGGATTGTTTTCAAAAATACTTTGGATGTTTTTTAAGGTACTTGCACCTGTGTGTGTGTGTGTTACTTTTTTTGTTGGGTTTATTCAAATATGATGAAAATAAGACAGTTCATATTTTCATGAAGGGTTTTTTTTCCCCCAAATTTCCAAACTGAAGCGAATATGAATAAATGTTATGCCTGGAAAATAAAAAAATAAATAAAACCTTTATTTTGTTTTATTTTTTGTTTTATTTTTAATTCCATTTTGGATTTAGACCATGAACTTCTGGCTTCAACTCAGCAGATACCATAAACATTTACTGAATGGAGTAATTAGATTCTTAGAGGACAAAATAAAGGGAACCATCCATGTATTGTTCATGTAAAGGGAAACAGAGTTGGTGGAAAACATGCTATTTGGAAAACAACATTTTAAAAACTGGAAAATAAATGTTGGGTTCATTGCAAGAAAGACAGTCTGCCTTCATTGTAACCAGCAGCATAATAAGGTATTCATTGGTTAGTCTTGTAATCTTATCAATAATATAAAATAAAAATAAATAATCTGAATCCAGAATAAAACACCGTGATATATTTGTGGTAATACAAGAAGTCAGCAATTGGATGAGTGAATCTCCTTGCAGGATACCACAATTTATGTATGGGCCCTAACTGTCTTAATTAAAAAATTAGCAGTTCTGCTTACAATGTATACATTAGAGGAAATTAAATAATCTATAATTCATTCCTAGTGGGCTGTTCTTTCCAATAGTTATGTTAGGTATCTAAGCATAAAGGGTCATATAATTAATAGTCAAAATAAACATGAGCAAAACTTTCAATATATGGGGTATCGCATAGGTAAAGACCTTTCATGGTATAGCAACTGGTGGATACATCCATATTTTATCATTGAATCCAATAACTCAAATCTTGCTCTAGAGTAGTCCCTTCTTAAAAATTGTGACAAACTCATTAACAAGTTTTTTTTTTTCAGATTGTAAAGTAGTTTTATTCCTATCCTACCAATTAAAGATTTGTTTTTAGGCAGTAACTCCATGTTGGTTTCAGCACTGATAAACAAAAAGACAGCAACAGAGGGGAGGAAATAACAATGGAAAAATCAGAGTTTCTCTTTTTCACTTTCACTTTCCTTATTTAAATTGGGGGGGGGGTGTCAGGATATTCATTTGTGGTTCAGCCAAATGGGTTTTAACCTGTGATGAGATTCAAATAATTTAACAACTGGTTCTCTGCCCTAATGACCAGCGGGGTAGGTGGGGCTTGGAAGTCATGTGACTGCATGGGCGTGGCCAACTCAACATCACTCAGGTTGATGAGCCCTTCCTCTTAGCTTCTTGTTTCTTAGGCTAGAAACAACACCAGAATGTTTCCTTCCTGCTTCCTTACAGGATTATCCCTGTAAAGTGGGAAAAAACCAAAATGAGATTTTGTCCAACAACGAGTGTTCTTAACTGCTTAGAAAGTTAACAACCGGTTCTCCTGAACAGGTACAAACTGGCTGTATCCCACCACTTGTTTTAACTTCTAATCTCAACCTTCTCCCCTCAAAAATCTAAGAATGCAATTGTTTTCCCCAACAATGATTCGAATAAAAGTTCTTATTTTCTATTTTCAGCTGATGGGTCCCATATATTGTACTGGGCTATTTTTCAGCTTTGAGCAATATTTCTTGGTCAAATCCTGCTAGAGAAGCCCTTCTGATGCCATGCAGAACGACCTTATGATTCCTCTTTACCAAGGTTTCCTTACCTAATTAATTTACTATGGTGTTATTATTTTTCTTGTGTATCCCAGATAAATCCATGATCCTAAAAGCCATGCCATTTACTAAATTTATGCACATGAATACAACATAAAGTAATCAAATGCTGTCATATATTCTGTTTGTTCAATTACGTTGATACCCTCTATACAAAAAATAGTAATGCATTTCAACAAAGTACAATGTCAGAGGCAGAGCCAGTTTGCAGCTTCATAATTTATGAAAGTTTTAACAGTGATCTTTAATGTCATAACAGTGTGACAATGTGAACATTTGTGTTTGCATAATGTCCACATATAATATAAATACTGAATATTAATATAAAATGAAAGTTGTATTTCTTTTTTAAAGCATGACTTCAGGAAAAGTTACACTGTATGTATAGTTTATACATATTAACTTACTATATGAACTGCTATGGATATGTTTCCATAATGGATTCTTTTCCATGTTTTCCATGTTAACCCATGTTTTCCACGTTGTTCTTGAAATAATACAAAATACATAATTTTGTTTTGTATATTTCCTTTAATACCATGAGTAAGTGTATAAGGGTGTTAGGATGTTCTTTGGTTGGAAAGGCTCTTTTCTATGAGTGCTATTTAAAAAAAAGATTTAACAATATACTTATTGCAACCTGTACTTTGACCTTCAGTAATCTTGTGCCAAAACATTCTAATGTGTCTTTTTGTTCATTGGGTCAGATTAAAGCTTCATCTACAGATGACAGTCCACTTCTAAAAATTGGTAGAATTCTTCCATGTTATTTCTTATTGGTAAGATCCATGGCTACTGAAACTGGACTATATAGCTCTGTAGACATGTTCCCTATTTTATTCCTGGCAGCTGATAAATCATTTTTAGAATGTAGGACCAGTAGTTACTTCCAAGCAGAACTGCTGGGAAATGAAATGAATATGGTAAGGGGGTTCCATTTCTCCAGTTGATTTTTTGTTCCATGAGCAATAAGAAACGAACAAACTATGGGGAACAGGATTTGATGACAACTCTCCAGTGGCTTCAGGAAGGCCTCAAAAGGATGCATCTAAAGATCCCTCAGTGCTTCCAATATGTCATCAAATGCACCAGACAATTATTACAAACAGCTTTTTGTTATCTGCTTCCACACAGTCAGTGTGTTGCTGACAAGGCATTTAGAAATATCAAAGGACTGTTGAGAGCTAAATGCAACAGATAGGATTGCTCTGTTAGCTGATGAAGCTTTTTCTGGCATTGGAGCTTCTGCTAGAAGTGTGCCAGTGGTGGGTTTCAAAAATTTTTGGAACCTCTTCTGTAGATGTGGCCTGCTTTCTGGGTCCACTGGTGGAACCCCTTCTAACTGGTTCGGTAGATTTGACGAACCGGTTCTACCAAATAGGTGCGAACTGGTAGGAACCCACCTCTGAAATGTGCTATGCCAAATACCAATATGGGAATTTGCTGTTTTGAAGGGGCAAGTCTTAAAAGTCCAATTTTAAGCAGTCTTTTGATTTTACTTAGCACATGCTAGTTGTGTTCACTTAGCTAGCATATACTTACTTGTAGGGCGGCACTGATCCTGAAACAAGAGGTTTGTTTGTTTCTTAGTTTTGGGCTGTTGATGTGCAACAGCTCTAACTCTAATTTAGAAATGTTTGAAATAACTTCACAAATAAAAATACCCTGTTATGATAGAGACTGATTTGTAAGAAGTACATTAAAAGAAGGCACCATCACTTTTGTCAGTCTCTGGATTCAAAATTTGCAACTGACTGCTTTAAAAAACCAAATTGTTGTAAGTTGGGGAAAGTTCATGCCAAATAAAATATAGGCGGGGGACTAATAGCAACAGTTTCAGCAAGGGGGCTTGGCGACTCATACATCTTAATGGTGCAGGTGTACCAGAGGTGGGTTCCTCCCGGTTCGGCCCGGATTGAGCAAACCGATAGTAGCAGAGGCAGGAGGCACCGTCCATCCACCCGGACCCTTCTGCACATGCACAGAAGCAGTGAGCCTGCATGCGAATGCACCCGAACTGGTAGTAAAAAAATTGGCAACCCACTACTGATGTGTACATGAATTCTTCTTTTTTTGGGGGGGGGTCCAACTTCATTCTTAACATTCCTACCTAGGGAGCCACTCTGTGATCCTTATTATTTCTATCCTACTTGACCTATGATGGGGGAGGGGCAAAGATTTAAAAGATCAATTCCTGGGGACAGTGACTAAGAAAGCAAAGGGTTTTTTTTTGGGGGGGGGGGATTTCCATGCATTTTATCTTGTTCAACACCCTGCCACATACTACTTACAGGTGAAGTTTACTTTCACTTTGGTTGGCAGAAAGTGAAAAGAGATGATCTGAGTACCCTGTAGAGATTAAAATCATATGATCTGCCCATGGTAAGTTCTAAAAGCAGAGATCATTATTCAGACATCCTTGGATTCACACTTGGGAATTCTGCCCAGCTTCAGCTATGACTCGTACCCTCTGAATGCTTCTTTTTTATTGCTTCCCTCCCTGCTTTATTCATGCTTTTAATTGTCCAGTTTAAAAACTGTAATTCAGACTGAAAAGGCTGCTTTATAGCTTATCTGAATGTCAAAATTCTCTCCCTTGGGAGCTGTCCTTTCAGCTGAATGCAGTACTTTTTGGTCTTAGTCAGTATTTATTTAACATGCACAGGAAAGTGTCCTCTATCTGAATGGGTTGGGGAATATTAAAAAAAATTCAGATAATTAGAAGTTGAAATGAAAGACACTGCTGGGGAGGTATAGGAAGGACACGGGACATTGGGATATAGATTTTCTTCAATGCCAATCATTTATTCTTTTTATGTTGCATTGGCTAAGTTTCATGAAGTCAGATATTTCAGTCAGATCGCAGAGCCAGTGATATAACTTGCTCATTATAATTTCATTCAAACGGTTAAAAGTAGTATCAGAAAAAAAGTAGCTGTGGTTTTAATATATACATGACTACAATGTTCATTAGCAGTAATAATTTTCTCTTTGATTTTATACTCATATCATTGCATCCTTTGGCAAATGTTCTGAAATGGTTACACTTTTCACTTGGGACGAAAGAATAAAAAAATTATAAAAACAAACGGAAGGAACCAAGAAACAAAAGCAAATGAGAATTATTTTCAGAACTGCCATTCTGAGCTTCAGCTTTGATTTGCTAGATGCCAGCCTGCCATAGACTATAGGCGGGGGGGGGGAGCTGCTGGGAAGGGGAAAACTGAAACTACTTGTTGTGCCTCCTCAGGACATTGGTTCATCGTCCTAAGGCCAGACACTTGGGAAGGGAATGCTACAGCTCACCATCTAGCCTGCTGATGTGTGAATGTTACCAAAACAATTCCTTTGAATGTAACTGGACAATAGGGAGATAACAGAAGGGAGGAATGTGAAAGGGAAAGTTAACTAGAGAAACTTCACATGCAAAATTTTAGTTCTGGCTTTGCTGTACTGTAACCACATGTCTTTTAGTAAAACTATATTTTTCACACAAATGGAAAAACATTCTTTCTTAGGAGCTCAAATTGGGGCAGGTGTGACAATTATATATTAAAAATATCAGTTTTTAATAAAAGCATTAATGCTAAACCATAAAATTGATATTAGCCATAGGAAAGACAAAACACATATCATTGATTCCAAAGTATAAATTCAGAGCAACTCAGTCTTTCCATTGAAAATAAATAATAACCACTTTTTGCTGCTATGCTCTATACTTCAAAAATGCATAGTTCTTCCTCTAATGATAAATTCCATTAATCAAAATCACATTCATATTTTTCAACTGCATTATTCTTTCTAAAATCATATTAACAATTATGTAGATATTAAACCAAAAACAGAATCATATATCAATATATCAGTCCATATATGTGAAAGTGTCCTCTCTGCATGATACTGGTTGGAAACAACTTGCCAATTACATTTACATTTATGAAGCTGATATTCTAAAACATTACCTGATGTGTCCAATAAACATTAAAAAATCTTTTGCTGAATGAGTTTCATCTTACGTTCTTGAGAAATGTACCTGATTAAGACCAAGCCATTAATTTGTTATTAATATTTATCCTGTCCAGTTGTGTCCAATACGAGGGGGTATTGCTCATCTTCATTTCATAGCTGTATTGTCTGAAGACATTTCTGTGGTCATCTAGATAGCACATACATCGATGTGCCTGGAATGCTGCTACCTTCCCACCAAAGTGATACCTATTTATCTATTTGCATTTTCATGCTTTAAAACTGCTAAGCGGGTAGTAGCTGGGGCAAATAATGAGAGCTCACCCTGTTGCATGGCACTCAGGTCTTGACCCTGAGCTGTCAGCTTTCCAGCTGACATGTTCAACATCTTTAATCACTGAGCCAACACACCCCAATTTGTTACAGGTATTCTAACTTTTTGTTATAAAATCTATCAAATAACTGATATTCATCCAACATCAAATTAACATAATCTAGGACTTAATCCCACTCATGTTAGCATTCACTGGAATGTTTAATTAATATTAACCTGAGATTTACCCACACACACACACACACACATTTCCACAAAGTAAGAAAACTTCCTTGGAATATCTATTTCCAAATATTTAAAAAAATCAAGTAACAAGTAATACCAATTATTGTACATTATCAAAAAACACTAGAGGCTGTAAGAAAAATAGATTAACTGCAAATAATTGAATAACTTTCCAGTACACAATAAAGTTTGTGTTCACCTGTTTGTCTTCTTTAGCCATGGACACTGCTTGGATGACTTTGGGCCAGTCACTCTTTGTCAGTCTGGGAAGGCAATATTTTCTAACCTATATTGGGTCAGCATGGTAATTATGGTCCATAATTTTCAATGAAAAAACCTTCATACTCCAATTGATTAAGACTGGAAACATCATCATCATCATTTTTATCATCAGCAGCAGCAGCCATGGTGGCACAGTGGTTAGAATGCAGAATGCTGATTCTGCTGACTGCCGACTGCCGACTGCCGACAGTTTGGCAGTTTAAGTCTCACCAGCTTAAGGTTGACTCAAGCTTCCATCCTTCCGAGGTCAGTAAAATGAGGAGCCAGCTTGTTGGGGGCAATATGCTGACCCTGTAAACCACTTAGAGATGGCTGTAAAGCATGATAAAGAAGTATCTAGTCTACTGCTATATAAGTCTAAGTGCTATTGCTATCATCATCTGTTATACATATAGATATTAGCCATGCATAAACACTAAAGAAGACTCTTGCATCATAGCACTTAAGCTTGAAATTCCAACTGCAGCAATATATACTTAAAACCAGATTGTGTTGTAGCTATTTTTTAAAAAAAAATCACATATAGGAAAGTTATATTTCCATTGTATTAGTAAACCATAGGCGAATTCTTCTTTCCTTCCTCAATGTAACAATTTTATTTTAGAATAATGGTGATTTATTTCCAATTTAGTGATTGATGAATTTGTTATAAACTGTAGAGTCATCTTAGCGAGTGGTGTAGCATAGAAGTCTAATAATAAATAAAAAATAAAAACTCTTAATCACCACATAGATTTACTTCATATCAATCTATCACTAACTTGGTCTTTCAGGCTTTCCAATGTATCACTACTCTACCCGAGTCCATCCACCTTACCGTTAGTCATTCTGTTATCTTTCTTTCCACTTTCCCCAGCATTAGAGCTTTCTTCAGAGAACTAGGTCCCTATATTATGTGTCCAAAGTAGCATAATTGGAATCTGGTTATTTGTGCCTTGAGTGAGAAACTCTCTAGGAAGTTTGAGAAAAATCTCTTATTTTAAATCTGATTAGGTATTGATTTTTCCCCTTCAAAGTAGGAGAGGAATTGCTTAGGAAAATTCTGCAAAGCAGACAGAGAATTTCAAGTTTGACTTGTCCCATGAAGCATACATTTTCCATGCTTCACCTATGTACCATATTTTTGGGAGTATAAGATGCTCTGAAGTATAAGACTTTTGGGGAGGAAAACAAGGGAAATATCTGCCTCACAGCAATTTGCCTCCTTGCAACAAACAGCAAACAGTACAGACAATATACACTGTTTGTAGTAGTATATTTCAGACTATACTTGCACAGATGCTGCTAAAATTGATGTGCTTTCTGGAAATATAGTTATTCTCTGCTATTTAAAAGAAGATACAATAGCACTGGGCCTCTTCAGATCAAGCATTATTTCAAAAAGCTTCTTTTTGTTAAGTTGTCTAGAACAATAATAAAGCAGTCTTTAAAAAATAAGTCTAATAATTTGAACATTCTATAGGCATTTATAATAATAAATATTATTATAATAATAATTATTAAGTTAACCTCCTTTTCAAACACCAAACAGCCTGATTAGCACAAGAACTTTTTTTTGTCTCTGCCTCCCAGCAATTTGCCTCATGTAGAAAACAGCAAGTTTCACTTTCAATTTCAGCAGGGGCCTTCAGATCATCAGCCATTTCAGGCTGCAGGGATTGCTATAGCCTATTGTAGCCTTTGCAAGCCCCATTTTCCCCATTTGCTGCAAGGAGATAAATTGCTGGGAGGCAGAGGCCAAAGGGTTGGGGCTGGTGGGTGGGTGGGTGTATAAAGGTGTGTCTTATACTCTGAAAAATACGGATAGCATGAGTACTGTGATCACAATCAATGTTCTATAAATCAAGAAAAATCTTAGCTGAGCATACTTTGAAGGGTTTGTTGCTGTATATTCAAGGTGAACTTTAGCAGTATTCACAATTTTGTTTCATTTTCAATTATAGTGGTTTAAGAAAAGCTGTCAATCTAAAAAAAAATGTTAATAACAATTTAAGTGATATTAAGGCTCACTATATCAAGAACAAGCATACTTGCCAAGCTTCAGTGCTTATGGAGTATTTAAAAGATTCAGAATGCATTTAAAAATCCAGAAGCCTGCATTACTGGGAGCAGCAGAAGAGCAGCAGCGGGCACCACTGCCACCCCTGGTGCCCAGCATCATCCTCAGGAGCATCAAATTGCGGCCGTTTGCATGTCCCTCCCGAGTTTCTGTCGGGAGATGAAATGGCAGGCAGCCCAATGGCAGATCCTCTGGGTGAAAGGCGAGTGAGTGAAGGGTGCAGTGACGGCAGAGGCTGGCCGTCCCCGAAGCCAGCTCTCGAGGAAGGAGACAGAGATGAGGCCCGGGGCTCACTTCCCTTCATCCTTCCTCCAAGAGCTGCAGGTGGCAGGGAAAACGAGGCTTCTTTGCCAGCTTCCCAGCTGGCAAAACAGAAATTTTCGCCAACTGGAATGTGTGTGTGAGAGAGAGAGAGAGTGGGGGTGAGAGAAAGAGAGAGGGGGGAGGGAGGGGGAGAGAGAGAGAAAAGAGAGAAAGAGAGAGAAAGAAAGAAAGAAAGAAAGAGAAAGAAGGAAAGAGAAAGTAAGTGGGGGAGACAGATAAGAAAGAAAGAAGGAACAAAGGCAGGAAGGAAGGAGGGGAAAAGAGAAAAGAAAGAGAGAGAGAGACAAGAAAGAAAGAATGGACAGAAGGAAGAAAAAGAAAGGAAAGAAAGAAAGAGGGAAAGAGATATAAGAAGGAAGGAAGGAAGGAAGGAAGGAAGGAAGGAAGGAAGGAAGGAAGGAAGAAAGAAAGAAAGAAAGAAAGAAAGAAAGAAAGAAAGAAAGAAAGAAAGAAAGAAAGAAAGAAAAAGAAAGAGAACTTATGATCACAATTGAGCCCAAAATTTTGGTTGCTAAGCAAGAGCATTGTTAAATGAGTTTCACCACGATTTACAAGTTGACACTCCCACCCGGTCACATATCTGCCAAGCCATGCCCACAAAATAGGCCACACATACAGAATAGGTTCTAAAAATTTTTGAAACCCACCACTGTTATATGTGTATGTTTGTGAGGGAGAGAAAAAATAATTAAGGTCATTGATCTAAAGATGAAAATTTTTAGATAAAAGACAAAAGTATTTATTATCCATTTTGGGTTTCTTACAAGAACATCTTTTTGTGTAATTTTGTGATATCTTAATGATATCTGTTGCAGTTTTGTGCTTTGTGGTAATACTTTACTGAGATTACTTCTTTCAATATCTACACAGGAATTATCATCTACTAAGAACAGTGAAGTAGTTACTAAATTTTACTGAGTTTACTAAGTTAAAAGTTACTAAGGTTCTTGGTAAATGACTATCAGACTTGGAAAACCTGGTATCACTGGTATCACTGGATCATGTTCAACAATTTTGTTGAACTAACAATAACTAAAAAGGCTTTTAAATTGGATTTTGAATAAATGTGCAATTAATTGTTACAGTTTTGAATTTTACTGTTACTTCCTTCCATCATGCAAACCGCCCAGTCACATGACCCCCCCAGCCACGCCCACCAAGCCACGCCCACAGAACCGGTAATAAAATATTTGAATTCCACCACCGTGGTGGGGGTGGGGCACTGAGGATCACTTTGTAGCACCAAGGGGGCGGTGGAGTGAAAAAGTTTGGGAACCACTGTTCTATACTGTAGAGTCACATTATGTCTACCAAATGATATGATTTTTAGATTTATCTGAGAGAAAATACTCTAAAGTACTGGCAACAGATCTTGGGAAACAGAGAAGGCAGTAAGATATGGAAGGAAAGGGGTTTTTTTCAGTCCAAGGAAGAGTAAGACAGGAGAAGTAACTCAACCTTAATGACTCTAGGTATAAAGTGGTTGACAACTGCCATGTAAGATAAGTGACAGAAAAGCAAAAATGGCATTTAGTCAGGGCTTGGTTCAATAACCAGGCTGTTCCCTCAGGACTACAAATAATGATGCTAATGCCTGGATATATGAAATAAGGAGTTGTCTGAAAGCAGATAGTAGAGAAAAAAAGAGGAAAGAGACGATTAGCCTGATCTTCAGCAATTAGATCTGTTGAGATGCTACTTAGCCTCCCCATTAATTAACATAGTGGTTGGGATGATTCCTACTGCATGTATCTACTAGGTTCTGAATGCAAATCAAAATATGTTTCACTAGGCTGGGTCTTCTTCTGCAGACTTATTCTCTTTATGAATATGTCCTGAGGTGAGAAGAAAGAGCAATGTATTTGATTTTATATGTCTGGTTAGGAAACTGTTCTGAAAGGTTTGCAGCCCCAAGGAGCTAAGTCTCCCACAAATGGTTGCACACAACACAAATGAACTTTTATCCTGACAAAGGGATGTTTAATTTGAGCATTCAAACTCTATGCCCATTCAAATGATGTCATGATTCTATGATGCCTTTGCATTTTAACCTATGCATTGGCAGTCTGCTGTGTGGTGGACAATAGTCCAAAGGAAGATTCAACAAAGCTTCTGAACAAAGAATAGGCACTATCGTCTTCTGCATATCATCAAACAGTTTTGGACCACTCAGTAATGGAAAGAAAAAGAAGAAGAAAAAAAGAAGAAACAGCTACTTTCCTGGAGTGTCATCTAGGGATTGGCAGTAGCGGGGCCTTTAATGCCCCCATTTCTGGATTTGAATATAACACGTAAGAGCAATAATGACATTGTGCTAGGGAAAAAATGTACACGTTTCACTCCAGTACAAGCGGCCTATTACTGTCACATGACACTATGATTAGAGACTATTAGCAGAGCTTTCAGAAATACTGTTTGTGCAAGAACAAATGCTTGTTTTCTTGGATAAGTATGGCCACAAGACAGGACTGCTTCTGCTGCTAGGGGCAGGATATTACGTGCACCCACTATAAAGGGAATATAGATTTTCTCTGTTAGCCTATTTGATGTAATGCTACCAGAAGCATAAGGTTACATAAAATAAATTGATAATGGGTACCTTTAACAGCCAGGATAAACCTTTCTTTCATCCAGGGTTACAAAACCTTCAAATTTTTGCAACATACAAGTGGCCTTGGAGATGGAAGGAAAAGCATCTTAATAAAAGACATAAGTGTAGGTGTAGAAATCCTACTATTGGGTTGAATTTACTGGCATGCATCCAGCTCACCACATGAACTTCTAATCTGTCTATATCAGTGCAGAATTTAGCACTGGTTTTTGGCCCTCTGCCAAAAATGTTGTGTATTTAGCTGGTAAAAATTGACTAAAGTTAAATGAAAGGAAAACACACACATAGATAGATAGATAGATAGATAGATAGATAGATAGATAGATAGATAGATAGATAGATATAGATATAGATATAGATATAGATATAGATATAGATATAGATATAGATATAGATATAGATATAGATATAGATATAGATATAGATATAGATATAGATATAGATATAGATATAGATATACAGACAGACAGACAGAGATAGAGATAGGTATAGATATAGAGATAGAGATAGAGAGAGATAGAGAGAGATAGAGAGAGATAGAGATAGAGATAGAGATAGAGATAGAGATAGAGATAGAGATAGAGATAGAGAGATAGAAATAGAAATAGAAATAGAAATAGAAATAGAAATAGAAATAGAAATAGAAATAGAAATAGAAATAGAAATAGATAAATATCCTGTACACCAAAAGAAGGGGGAGATGAAATGATATGGATACAGACAAACCTATCACATTGGTTCTTAGTAAGAACTGAGGGGTAGCTATGATTTGCTCTGAGAGTTATTTTTTTAATATACTTTTTTTCCATTTTCATAACATACAATCACATGTATATTACATAGCTAGTATCCTATTGTATTAAGTAGTAATTACATCAGTTCCTCTTGTCATCAACGCCCAAAAAGATAAAAACCCATTATTAGCTCTTCTGCTCTCCATACACCTCTTTCTTCTACCTCTCTCCTACCTCCTTTCTTCCCTCCATCATCCTTTCCCACTCTACTTCTCTGAGAGTTATTTTAAATATGAACCAATCACACTTTTTTCTTCAACCACTCTTTTCTTTGCCTATTTTTTTTTCTTCCTTTCCCTTTACCCTTTTTATCATGCAGGCCATGGTGGGAAGGAACAGCTAAAATGGTGGATATGATCAATAATCCTATCCTTTTGTAGATCAATGTAACATTAATGGACAAATAAAGGGGTGAGTTTTAGATCATATTCAACCATCTTGGCTTCTGTGTCTTCCTCTGTATGCAATCACTTCCACCAACTTCGTTTTTCACACAGATTCATCTCATTTACACACTTCTTTCCAATATCCAATACCTTCACACTTCATACTATTTTTATATATCTATTTCATTCTAATATACAATATATTATTCAAACTGCTAGGCACAGCCCTTTCTCCCTATCTAAGGAGCAAAGTAAGTTCAGGTGTCACAAGGCTCTTCCCCTAGTACACTCTGTTGATTTGAAGGAATCCAAAGAGTGGTAAGAATTATAGAATGATTTGTTTAAAAAAAAATATAGGACTTTGGCAGATTGTTCAGCTGACTCAGTCACTCTGCTGAGCTAAGGAATGGGGAGAGAACTCTCCACCTCCTTACACTGCCCATCTAATATAGGGATCCAGGCAAGGGAAGCAGGGATGATAACCTCTAGCCATGTTAGTAGTTCTATATTAGTAACATATAATTAATAAACTGGTGATGACTAGGATCTAATAAGCATCAAACAAGAAAGGAATACAAATAAACTGAATCCAAAATCACCAGTCTGATTGCCAGATAAAAATAATACTCCCTTCTCCTTCCCACCCAGCTTGTTATCATAGTACCCAACTGTGCAAAAATTGGAAGAAAATCAATGGATGAGAGATGTGGGATCAAAGAGCAAGGCATAGATGTGCTATAGTTGTATCCAAAGCACAGTTACTTATTCAAGCATGCCTTGACTCTGTCTCCAATTGCCATTTTCTGTTCCAGTTCTGAACTTCTGTTAAATCCACTGTTACATTGAATACTGTATAATAATAAATCTTGTCTTACCCTGCAATGCTTCATAGGAAGGTAGGGCTTTGCACTAGGAAATCAGTCTGTGTCTTTCAAGATTGCTTTAACTTTCTATCTTGAGTAGCAACTCTCGTTTTCTCTCTTTTGTGAGAGCTTATTTAACCTTGCAGAAGAAAATGGGTCTGAAAGCAATGCAGGGACAGCCTGCAGCAGAGCAGCCTTAGTGGCTAATGTCAAAGCACATCTGTAGAGGGGAATCATTTTGTATAGCAACTCTTGTTTCCTGTCTGTGCAAAGAAACTTGACAGCCTAGGGATATAAAGAAATAAAATTAGGAGCACATGACATTGCTCTTATTAGCTCTAATCTTTCAATCATGACCAGCTGTCTTTGGCAAATGCATGGCACTTCCCTATTTCCCCCTTTTTTTGTTGGGTGGGGGAGATGGAGAAGGACATACACTGGGTTAGGAAGATATAATCAAAGCCGAAACAATGCTATTTTGCTACTGTATGGATTTTCTCTTCATTTGTTTAATCCTTCCCTTACTTACTGGGACCTTGCACTCAAAGCTGATCGTAGCTTGAAATCCAGCCACCAGCTTTTTTTATTTTTTATTTAATGAAAAGGCTCTAATGAATGCTGGTAAATGGTGGGAATGTGTGACCAGCTGCATCAAGGCAGGTAATACAGCTTGGATTTAATTGGGAGCAGGTATGGGAAGGCTGTATTACTTTAATTGGTGTGGGGGGGGTGTCTAAATGGAAAGGACAAAGTATAATGGATAAATTGTGTAGTACAATAGCACTTAAGCTGGGATTGTGTGCATTCGTTAATCTGTTGAGGAATGAGGCAATTCTAAACAATTTTCTCAGTGAAACCAACTCCAGAAAGCTTTGTTCCCTTTTTGTCCTCCCTTGGGAAAATGCAAGATTGAAACAGAAAATACCTTTGCGGAGGCAATCATCTGCCACGTGTGGAAAGCGGATACAGCTGTAAACGGCAAAAAAGGGAGCTTTGTAGTACAATAAAGGATGGAAAAAAGAGATAAAGTTAGGGATAAGAGAGAGGCTGTCATTGCATCCAAAGGAGGAATAAAATGATGACATTTACAGTGACAGATGAGACTGTAAAAAGAACTCAGGACAATTTAGAGAAGAGAAATTTGATATTTAAAAAGAAAGGGCTCTGATAATTAAAAGTAGTGTTACATTAAACTGTAACGCATGTCATTAGTGACAGAAGGGAACCGGTGCCTTTTGAAAAGTTAATGATTCACATAGACTTGTGCATGGAACTTTGCATTTCCAGTACATTTCAGTTATACTCCAAATACATAGAAGCAAAAAAAAAAAAAAAACCCAAACCTCATTCATTCCAACTTTCAGCCGGAAGTGAGAAAGACTGAGCAAATGTCTTCTATCATTGCTTAACTGATATTGATATGGGGAGTCTTTGATGTGTTTATATTTATGGATGTGGATATTTGCAGTATAAACATGGACTCTTAATTGGAGTGTAGGATAAAGACACATGTGAAGTTAATATAAGTTAAAAGCTGGAAGGTTTTTGGATAGATACATCAATGTTTGTGAGCTGCCCTCATAGACTTCAATAAGTCTTACAGCAAGTTAATTATGAATGAAATGTTAAGCAAGAGCTCCATGTACATTCAGACCTTTTCATTCAGAGAGATAATGGGGGAAGTGATCTATCTCCATTTACTAGGGAGACTAAGTACAGTTCGGTATTGAAAATAAACACAGAGATTAATAGGTTTTATTCCAAATGGGAAAAGTATTTGATAATAATACAATAATACAAGCCTAATAGTTTTTTTCAGCATATTGTGTTTCCTTGCATAGTCCTTTTTACCAGGCTTCAGTGGGTAAGAAACAATAGAGAGAAAAATATACATGCACTGTCATAAAAGGCAAAAAAAAATATGCATGGAAAGGACAGTGAAGTTAACATACTTAAACTTCTGAGGGGATTTTTTTTAAAAAAAAATGTTCTTTATAATCTGTTAAAATCAGTCCAAATCCATTACCTAGTCAGCCTACACCATTGACACAAAAGTTCTGAATAGTTAGCTGACTAGTCCCTATGGGATTGTTGTTGTTTTTTTCCATAAGATATAGGGTGGAGTGAGGGACGCCATCCGATGACTCACAATAGTGAATTAAGGAAGCGCTTATAACTCAGTTACAATAGTGGGGCATTTGCTCCTGTATATTTCATTACATTTGGGGAAACCAGGAGGATTGGATGTCTTTCAGAGTTCATGTAGGCCTGGCAATGGAGGAGAACAACAAAACAAAGCATAGCATGAGTGTTGAGCAAGCTTTCCCAGGATTCCCAGGTGGGTTTCATGTACTGCTTAATGCTGAAAATGAGACAGAATCGGCTTTCTCAGTGGGTTGTAAAGGCTGAATTATCTTACCCTGGCTATTGTGTGGGACTGCAAGTAAACGTACAAAGCTACAGATTTTTAAGGCTTACTTGAAGTGAAGGTCTAGTTTGTTTTCTCAAAAAAACTTTTTTAAAGGTTTTTTTAAAATGTATATATACCGGGTAGATTACCAGACAATGAAATCTAGTTTAATAAAGAAATATTAATATTATAATGTCTTGTAAAGGAAATAAGCAGTAATTTAAAAGTATTATTGCAAGGTTTCTTTGTTGGAAAATAATTCTTTATCTCATGATACATATCTTACATGAAGAAAATGAATGATTTAAAATCTTTTATGGTGAATGAATGCTGCAATCTTAATCTGAAATGTATGGTTATGCTTTGGCATAACACTATTGTTTGGAACAACTTTGGAATGGAAGATCATTGAAGTAGAAATAAGTTATTTGGATGTCTATCTATCTTTCTATCAAATATCCATATTATTTCTCTCTCTGCTAGTAACCCCAAACAGATAGTTATAATAAAAACCTGAAGGTCAATAACACTGTATAGTAAAATATATAATCAAATAACTGGGTTAAAACAATGCCTCTCCCAGTGAGGCACTACCTTGACATGGTTGTGGGGCTTCTGTTCTTGGAGGAAGATGAAAACTGTGCCAGAGGTTCAACTTTACTGGACAAATCTCATCAAAGGAATCAGACAAAGTGTGTCTCTCCCATAAAAAAATATGGTGAGATGTAAAAATCAGAAAACATACTGGCTTGGATATTGCCCGGGTTAATAAGCTCTGCACTAGATATTGGAGTTCCTGGATATTTGATAAAAATGGGCTACAGGACTCAGGACTTTTGGCTGAGCAAGCAGGACCAGCAGCTGCAGAACTACTGGAAGAAAAAGTGTTTACCCAGTGATTGAAAACAAAGAAATAATGATCTGTTATTACAGATCAAGTCCAACACAAAGAGGGTATTTGAAATGAATGCATCAGTTCTTGAAAGAACAACATCCAGGATCAGAAATTACAGAACCCGGGCTAGCAGATCAACATTGATTTGTAATACAAATAAAGTATTTACCGCATCAGAATTGGAAGAACTGAAAAAGTTTGTCCAGGGCAAAGAAAGCAAAGCTTTTCTAGAAGTAATTGCAAAAACAGAAAGTCTAGTTGCTTCTTGAAAAAAGCCTCTTTGGGTCAGACATATGAGATATATGTCTTAGGACCCATGCTCTTTATACTTTACGTAAATGACCTTTGCGATCATCTCAAAAGGAGCTGCATCCTCTTCACTGATGACGTAAAACTATTCAACACCACTGACAATGCTGTTGCCCTTCAAAATGATCTTTACTATGTTTCTGAATGGTCAAACAACTGGCAAATCCAAATCTCAAACAATAAATCCTCTGCCTTACATTTTGACAAAAAGAATCCAAACACCAAATACAAGCTAGGCAGATACGACCTTGTGGATGACCCTCACTCTGTCAAGGACCTTGGAGTACTCATATCAAATTATCTAAGTGTCAGAGCTCACTGTAACAGCATTGCCAAAAAAGCACTAATCTTGCGAAGCTTCTTCTCCAGTAACATTGTACTGCAAACCATTGCTAGACCAATTCTCAAATATATCTCGTCTGTCTGGAATCCGCACTGTATATCAGACATTAACACAATTGAGCAAGTCCAGAGGTATTTCACGAGAAGAGTACTCAGTGGTGAGTTGCAGGCAGTATGCCCCGGTATGGGTGTATCGGTGCCTGCCCGGAGCACCAGGTATCATTCTGGTACATTGCTCCAAAGAGCACACCTGCCCACCCGAGCTCCTTACCTGTATTTGAGCTCTTTGGCACTTCCACGCATGGAGTGCACGGCTCCTGCCTGATGCTCCACCAAGCAGCTGGAGTGTCACGGAGGCATCGCAAGAAATAAGGATGCATGTGTGTGTGCTGCACACATGTGTGCATGCACTGTGCACATTCGTGTGGTGGACTCCGGGCACCATACAGGTTGCAAGAGGATCCAGAACTCACCACTGAGAGTACTCCACTCATCTACTCGCAACAGAATATCTTATGCCACCAGGCTCGAAATTTTGGGCTTGGATAACCTAGAACTACACCACCTATGATTGGTAGAAACATCAGAAGCTTTGTGCAAAGATCAATGGCACAATGGAAGATACAGTTGAAGGTCAATGGTGAGAGACCGAGAGAGAGTAATATCGAGAGAGGAATATTTCAAGGAAATTCGCTGTCACCACTACTATTTGTCACTGCAAATAGTTTCCTCTGTCAACAATATTGAATAACTTGGGCCATGGCTATCAAATATCAAAAACATCTGCCAGACTATCTCAACTCTTTACATGGATGATCTGAAGCTGTATGCAAAAACTCCATCTGAAATAGAACCATTGCTCAACCCTGTCCATATACAGAGACAAGATATTGCAATTGAATTTGGATTGGGCAAATATGCCACACTCACTATCAAACAAGGAAAAATAGTGAAAACTGAAGGAATCACTTAATGGAAGAAATACCATCAAGGCAATCAACAACTGGGCATTAGATACACAGCAAGAATAGTGAACTAGACTCAAGCAGAACTAAAACCAATGGATAAGAATACCAGAAAAATAATGACAATCACGCCCTTCATCCTCACAGCAACCTTGACAGACTCTACCTACCAAGACAAATAGATGGGTATGGATTGTTGCAAGTACATCAGATAGTTAAAGAGTAAGAAAAAGGGTGATGGAAGAATATCTGAAGGCCAATGAAGATGCATTGAAGTTAGTACGCCAGGAAGCCTTATTGACTACTAGAGAAACCAAGCTGGCCTACAAGAAACACCAAATGAAGAACAGAATGGAAGCATGGGAAGACAAAGCACTACATGGTCAGGACATTAAAAAAAATAGCAGGGAAAGATAATAACAAGACCTATCAATAGCTAAGAGTAAGAAAATTAAAGAAAGATAAAGAGGAACTAATTCTGGCTGAAACAAGACAAGCCTTAAGGATAAATGCATACAAAGCTAGAATTGAGAAGACAGCAACAGTCAGTAAGTGCCACCTATGCAAAGAAGCTGAAGAAACAGTGGACCACCTGATAAGTTGCTGCAAGAAGATCACACAGACTGACTACAAGCAGTGGCATGACAAAATAGTTATGGTGCACTGGAAGATCTGCAAGAAATATCATTTGCCTGCAAGCAAGAACTGGTGGGACCATAAAATAGAGAAAATGAAGAAGTTAAATTGCTCTGGGACTTTAGAATCCAGAGAGACAGGCACCTGCCACACAACACCCCTGACTTAATAATTGTTGATAAAAAAGACCCCAAAAATCGTGGTAGTGGATGTGGCAGCACCTGGAGACAGCAGAAGAGAAGAGAAAGAATTGGATAAGATAAGGACCAACAAGGTCCTTATCGGCACGGGATTAGATACCATCAATATGCGGACGATACTCAATTGTATCTGTCCGCCCCGTGCCAAATCAATGAAGCGGTTGACGTAATGGACCGGGGGCTCGAAGCCGTCATGGACTGGATGAGGATTAACAAGCTTGTGCTCAACCCAGAAAAGACCGAGTGGCTGTTGTGTTTTCCTCCCAAAAATTCGGCCATTAATCCAACACTCAGGCTGGGGGGTCAAATTCTACACCCCTCAGAGAGGGTTCGCAACCTGGGAGTCCTCCTGGATCCACAGCTGTCATTCGACCATCATATAGCGGCTGTGACCAGGGGGGCATTCGCCCAGGTACGCCTGGTGCGCCAGTTGCGACCCTACCTGAACCGGGAGGCGCTCACAACTGTCACTCGGGCCCTCGTGATTTCTAGGCTGGAATACTGCAATGTGCTCTACATGGGGCTGCCCTTGAAGAGCATCCGGCGACTTCAGCTAGTACAAAACGCAGCCGCGCGAGTGATCGCGGGTGCACCTCGATTCACCCGCATTACACCTATCCTCCGCGAGCTGCGTTGGCTACCTGTCGATCTCCGGATGCGCTTCAAGGTGCTATTGACCACCCATAAAGCCCTACATGGCAGTGGATCTGGATACTTGAGAGACCGCCTTCTGCCAATTACCTCCCTACGGCCTATAAGATCTCATAGGTTAGGCCTCCTCCGCATCCCATCGGCCAGCCAATGCCGGCTGGCAACCACAAGGAGGAGGGCCTTCTCAGTAGCGGCCCCGACCCTTTGGAACGAGCTCCCCGTAGAGATCCGCACCCTCTCCACCGTCCAGGCCTTCCGCATAGCCTTGAAGAACTGGCTCGCCCGTCAGGCCTGGGGATAAGGACCATTGCCCCGCCCGAATGTTGTATGCATGTTGTGTATTATTTTATTATGTGTTGTTGTTTTAGTATTGTATTGTTTTGTATTCCCCTCTCCCTGGTTTCTGTGAGCCGCCCTGAGTCCCCTCAGGGAAAAGGGCGGCCTACAAATAAAATCAATTCAATTCAATTCAATTCAATTCAAATAGAAATAGAATGACTGCGACAAAGGTAACTAAGAGTAGTACCAATAGAATTAGGTGCCTTGGGAGCAATCCCAAAACAATTGTAGTACCACTGAACACCATGGGCATTGACAAATTTGCTATCACTCAATTGCAGAAGGCAGCTTTACTTGGAACATCTTTCATCCTACAACAATATCTGTCAAACATCCAGGTTTGCTCCCCAGGTCCTTGGTGAAGGACTTGTTAGGTAGACAAAAATGCCAAACCCAATTTGAACATCTAGCTGACTGATCAGTGCACAGGACTGACCACTAATAATAATAACAATATAGGCACCTTATTCATATCATGTTTGATATAACAGCCACTGGAAAAAAATAAAGTGTGATTCATTGATGCTGTTATACCTGCAGATGCTAGGATTGAGGAAAAGCAATTGGGAAAAGAAATACAAAATATGGGAGTTGCAGATCAAATTTGAACACTTATAGAAAAAGAAATCTGCTGTCATGATGCCATGATGTTAAGATTGGATCCCTCAGAACAGTACCTAAAGGACACTTTCAATATTTCAAAATTTTGAATTTATAACATACCCAAATTTTACTTTAAAAAACCCAGACTCTACCTTAATAAGTCTTAGGTCCTTTGTTCAGACCTGAATTAGGTTTTCACTATGAATCCAACTGCAGATTACTACTAATAATAATGTGGAGTACTACCTGGAACCACCACCATTGACAAAATCACTATTAGTCAATTACAAAAGGCAGATTTACTTGGAACAGTTTACATGCTGTGACAATACTTTTAACTCCATCAAACAACAACATTTGCTAATCCAAGCTCCCTGGGCAGGACTAGGTCAGGGCTGTCATATTCCCGGGCCATGGGTTGGATGTGTCGCATGCTGGCCACACCCGGTTTAGCAAAGGGGGGGGGGAAGTCCTGATATGTCACATGATGCCACCATAATGGCATGACTTTGACACCCCTGACCTAGGTGAACAAAAATGCCAAATCCTGTCTAAACATCTGGCTGAACGAGCAATGAACCATAATAATAATGAAACAGACATGGCATATGCCTATTTACTTTTATTAGAATGGCTGTAGTAGCATAAGCTTACAAGTCTGAATGGCCTTCACTTTTTCCCTCTTTTATCATCATTTGAATTAAGGCAGTGGCTACCTTAAGCATTTTTGTAAATTTCTGTCTTTCTATGGCTTAAACTATGTTTCTCTGCTCATTTTTCTTGCTAATAGATCTTCCCTTTCACTGTCAAGATCATCCTCTATACGCAGTACAGTATGTCTAGAATTATATATCAGGGAGCTAAGTTTTTTTTATTTATTTCTTCCAACCGTATATGCATACAGATATATTTATTTTTATTCTATTTATTTCATATATTTAAATCTAAGGAGATCCGGCACTGTTTCCTAGCTCTTTCTGTTAGATCTGCTGTTCCTTTAAATATAGAAGGCAGATGAGAGCAGCATTTGAGAGCATAGTGGTACAGTGACATTGGACCTTAATTGCCTGTATTTTTTCATCTTTGTAGTTGTTAAAAGAAAGATTAAAAACAGTATGGAACACAGTCATCTAAAGAAATACCTAATTCCAAAAGAGAAGACTGGTTGGAGCTGCTGGCTGGAAGGGGGAAGCAGAGAGAAAAAGAGGAACAGGTAGTGGCCCCCGGGCCTAAGGGCGCGCAAATCATATGTCCATAAACCAAAATAGTAATAATACATTCTGGATTAGTGCGCTTAAAATTGTGATTTTATTTATTTCAAAAATGACTGGTTTAGTTCAATTTAATAGCTGTCTTGCACCTGTCTTTCACAGTACTCTTTTCAAATTTGGATACTGTCCCCTTTGTAAACAAATTACTAGTCTACATAGACAGATTACCTATCTAGAATCTCTAATCTGTGCTCTTCAAGCAGAAATCTGGTATCCAATTCCAAATGACATTGCCATAGGTCTATACTACAGGCCACCCAACCAAGCAGAGGAAGTAGATGAACTTTTTGCTAGTCAGCTAACTAAGGTATATAGGAAGCACACCATAATAGTAGTGTGGGATTTTAAGTACCCTGACATCAACTGGGAAACAAACTCTGCACCAAGTGGAAGATCCAATAGGTTCCTAACGAACCTAGCAGACAACTTTGTTTCCCAAAAAGTAGAGAAGGGAACAAGGGGATCAGCTATATTGGACTATTCTCACTAACAGAGAGGAAATGATAGAAGGTGTTTAAGCCACAGGAACCCTGGGGGCAAGTGACCATGCAATATTAGAATTCAACATTCTGCAAACACAAGTAGTAGAACAAAGTCAAACTAGAGTCTTGGACTTTAAGAGAGCTAATTTCAATAAACTTAGAGAGAGCTTGGGAAAAATTCCATGGATGAGAATCCTCAAGGGGAAAACAACTCTAGAAGCTTGGGGAATTTTGAAAAATGAGATTACAAAAGTCCAGTCTAGCACAATATCAATGAAGAAGAAAAATAACAGCTCCCAAAGAAACCAGCATGGCTGCATAAAGAACTCTCTGACTAATTGAAAGACAAAAAAGATAAGTATAAAAAGTGGAAAGGGGGTGGGGACATAACTAAGGCAGAATATCAGTAAATAGCCCGAGCCTGTAAAGATAAAGTAAGGAAAGCTAAGGCTCACAATGAAGAAAGGCTTACCACAAAAGTAAAAAATAACAAAAAAAGCTTCCAACATGTTAAAAACAAGAAAAAGATTAAGGAAACAATGGGTCCATTGCTGGGAGAAAGTGGCAAGAAGGTGACAAGCAACAGGGAGAAAGCAGAATTATTTAACTCATTTTTTGCATCTGTCTTTACACAAAGTGATAAAACAGTCCAACCTATCAAAAACAGCACCACAAAAATCAGATTAGGAACACAAATTGAAATAGGGAAGAAAACGGTAAGTGAGCACCTGTCTACCCTAGATGAGTTCAAATCACCAGGACCGGATGGTTTACACCCCAGGGTTCTGAAGGAATTGGCAGATGATATCTCAGAACCACTGAACTATATCTTTCAGAGATCCTGGAGCACTAGGGAACTGCCAGAGGACTGGAAAAGAGCTGATGTGGTTCCCATCTTCAAAAAGGGAAAAAAATAGGTTCAGGAAACTATAGACCTATCAGCCTGACCTCAATACCAGGAAAGATTCTGGAAAAGATAATCAAGCAACGAATTAGCGAACACCTAGAAGTAAACAAAGTAATAGCCAAAAGCCAACATGGGTTTGTCAAAAACAGATCATGCCATACTAATCTTATTGCATTCTTTGACAAAGTGACAAAATTAGTGAACGAGAGGAATGCCGCCGATATAGTTTACTTGGACTTCAGTAAGGCATTTGATCAGGTAGACCATAACCTACTACTAGATAAAGTAGAAGAATGTGGGTTGGACAGGATCATCACCAGATGGATTTGTAACTGGCTGACCAACTGCATTCAACGTGTAGTCCTCAATGGAACTGCATCTACATGGAGGGAAGTATGCAGTGGAGTACCCCAAGGCTCTGTTTTAGGCCCAGTACTCTTCAACATCTTCATCAATTATTTGGATGAGGGAATAAATGGGAAACTCATCAAATTTGCAGATGACACCAAGCTGGCAGAAATAGCCAACACTCCAGAAGACAGGCTTAACATACTGAAGGATCTTGACAAACTTGAACATTGGACACTATCTAATAAAATGAAATTCAATAGTGAAAAAAAGCAAGGTTCTATATTTAGGCAAGAAAAACAAAATGCACAGGTACAGTATAGGTGGTACCTTGTTCAATAGTAGTAATTGTGAGAGGGATCTTGGAGTCCTAGTGGACAATCATTTAAATATGAGCCAGCAGTGTGTAGCAGCTGCCAAAAAAGCCAACACAGTTCTAAGCTACATAAACAGAGGGATATAATCAAGATCACGTGAAGTGTTAATACCACTTTATAATGCCTTGGTAAGGCCACACTTGGAATACTGCATTCAGTTTTGGTCGCCACGATGTAAAAAAGATGTGGAGACTCTAGAAAGAGTGCAGAGAAGAGCAACAAAGATGATTAGGGGACTGGAGACTAAAACATATGAAGAATGGTTGCAGGAACTCGGTATATCTAGTTTAATGAAAAGAAGGACTAGGGGAGACATGATAGCAGTGTTCCAATATCTCAGGGGTTGCCACAAAGAAGAGGGAATGAAATTATTTTCCAAGGCTCCTGACGGTAGAACAAGAAGCAATGTGTGGAAACTAATCAAGAAGAGAAGCAACTGAGGAGAAATTTCCTGACAGTTAGAACTGTCAGTGGAACAACTCGCCTCCAGAAGTTGTGAATGCCCCAACACTGGAAGTCTTTAAGAAGATGTTGCTGGGTAGGATAGCGGCAGTGAAAATGAACATTTTACCAAAATTTTTATTTCTTTTCCAAATGTTACCTATACTTAAAAAAGATGCGAACCTTTTAGAATGGCAGAAGGGTATCAACAAATTTGTATGGGCAGGAAAGAAGCCGAGGGTAAAGATGAAAATAATGCAAGATGTACGTGAGAGAGGAGGATTGAAACTACCTAATTTAAAACTATATTATGATGCAGTGGCATTATCTGTAATTAGTGATTGGACTCATTTAACCAATGATAGAATATTGAATATTGAGGGACACGATCTGGTATTTGGCTGGCATGCTTACCTGTTATTCAACAAAAAATTGTATAAGAATTTTAAAAGTCATATTTTAAGAAATGCTTTACTGCGGGTTTGGAAGAAATACCAATATAAATTAAATGACAAGATACCCATGTGGGCAATTCCTAGACACGCAATTGAAAATATGAATATAGCACAAAAACAGGACAGAATTACTTACAGACAGCTTCTTACCTCGGAAAGGGGGATATTACAATTAAAATCTTTAGAGGTATTAAAAGAGGAGAAGGTAGTTCAAACATGGTTCCAGTATGGGCAATTACAGGGTAGGTGGAAAATAGATCAAAAAATTGGTTTTATCCAAGTTGAGGATAACTTGTTTAAACAAATAAGAGATCAAAGCTTAATGCATATAAAGAGGATATATAATATATTAATACAGATGGATTCGGAAACAGAATTAGTTAAAGATTGTATGATAAAATGGGCTCAAAATATTGAAGAACCAATAATGTTGGATACATGGGAAAGAATCTGGGTAAGAAATGTGAAATTTACACAAGCTCAAAATCTGAGAGAAAATTTTTACAAGATGTTCTATAGATGGCATTTAGATCCTAAAAAGTTGGCTTCTATGTATCCGAATGTACAGCCTAAATGTTGGAGGTGTGGTTCTCTCAATGCTACATATTATCATATATGGTGGACCTGCCAAAAGGTTAAGGCATTCTGGATAAAAATATGGTGGGTTATGCAAAATATTTTTAAAAGAAGGATAAAGTTTATTCCTCAGTTATTTTTACTAGGTATATGTACTGACTTTACAGTGGTAGAGACTAACTTGATTCTGCACCTAATAACTGCAGCAAGACTGTTGGTGGCGCAATACTGGAAGAAGGAAGACTTGCCTACAATCCAAGAATGGACATTGAAAGTCACAAACTTAGCCGAGATGGCTAAAATATTGGCATATCTTAAAGATCACTCAAATGAGAGATATAAACGAGACTGGAAAAAATGGATTGACTATATACAAAATAAATATGGGACCAAGAAATTCCAGTTAGCCTATGCTTAAGATCAGAAATGATTTAAACTGTTAAAAGTTAGTTCAGTAAGAAGAAGCTAAGGTCAATTTAGAATGTCATTAATTTCTTTATTTCTTTTTTCTCAATAGATTTTAGACTGTGTTAGTTAAAAATCCATACCGTGTACGGGTTCTGGGAAGTCGGGGGGGGGAGGAGGGGGGGTTGGGGGGTGGAGGGAGGGAGGGGGATACAAAAAAATTGTACTTCAATGTTTTAATGATTGACGAATGATGAAATATTTGTGTTTTTTAAAAGAAATAAAACCTTTTTCTTTAAAAAAGAAAAGAAGAAGATGTTGGATAGCCATTTGTCTGAAATGGTATAGGGTTTCCTGCCTAGGCAGGGGGTTGAACTAGAAGTCCTCCAAGGTCCCTTCCAATTCTGCTATTGTATTGTATTGTATTGTATTGTATTGTATTGTATTGTATTGTATTGTATTGTATTGTATTGTATTGTATTGTATTGTATTGTATTGTATTGTATTTTATATTTATTGTATTGTATTGTATTGTATTAAGACAAGAAGATACTGTAGTACCGTCAGTGCAGATGGTTCTTCTCTAAAAAGAAAAAATGTTGTTCCAGACTAATATGCACAATTTGAACCTACTTATTATATACTGACCAGGCCTGCCAAACACTTGACAATAAGTCCAGCTTTGCCATCCCAGTGATATATCCTGACATGTTGTGATCTTAATGACCCACAAGTTAAGCAGGATTTGCTTTCAGTTCAAATTGAGTTAGCATTTTGTTGGTTCTGCATTACATGAATTGACCTAATTTTCACTCTTTCAAGTTTCTAGGTCGTGCCTTGATCTTGAAACACTAAAAATCTCTTGTTAATTATATGAGGGTTTCCTCTCCTTTTCTGCAAGTAAGAGTGAAAATACTATGTGCTGTAAGGCTTCTGGACCTCTGATGGTATTAGCTTCTCTTCCAGATCTATCATCTGTGGAGCTTCTGCCCTGGGCTTGAGATGACATCTCACTCTGTCAAAAAACTCTTTTTTAAAAGAGCTAATAGCTCCTTGGAAGTATTTATCTCTGTGTCTGTAGGAGACAGGATGTTAATATTTCTCAAATATCAGTTTTGACTAAGAATCTCTGATTTGTTCAGCAAGAAATTGAGCTCTTTTGTCATGAACCAGATCTCAAGGTCAGTAAACTTTCCTCAAGTAAAGCTCATATTAAACTCTTTAGCCTGTTCCTGAACCCCTGAAAAGTGCTATTGCTGCAAGATGTAACCATCTGTGGAATTTACGAGGAAAAATAATAACAGCATCAACAATAAAGAAAGCTAAATAATAAAAAAAACACCCCCAAAGGAAATGTGAAACTAAAAAAAAAACCTGTGAAAAATACAAAGCTATTTCTTATAAAATTACAAAATGTATCTTGGTAGAATATTAATAAATACTTTCTTTTAAAGTGCTTGATGCATTCTGCATTCATTATCCTTGCATTTGGGTGAGTTCCTGATTATACCATATTCTACTTAGTTGTAAGTCCTGGAAACATCTTTCAAACATCTGGAGGTTTTTTGGTTTCCACCCTTTGTAGTTTTGCAAATTGGGGGGATGGGAGGAAGCAGTGGTCAAAGAAGAGTTTTATGCTTGATCTTCAGTCAATATTCATGGGTTGCCATTCAGCAATGAAGAATATGAAAGAATTTTTCCACTAAAGAGTCTCAATGCTGTTATCATCTGTGCATTGATTTGTTCTAGACTTTCACCCCCTAAGCAATAGCATTTACTTTTGTACTATTGTTTTCTCTATTCACATACAGGTCTTATGGAAACTATCCTTTTTCTAGCTTCTGGAAAAGAAATGGCAAACTGAAGATGATTGCTGAACGAGGAATTTGACACTACAGCAGAACAAAGTGCTGGTGAATAGATTGGCATTTCTGGACCAGCAAAGACTTGGAATGGCCAATAAGTTCTCCAGGGAGTCATAGCGTAGACAGCAGTTCTAGTGTGTTTAAAGCTCTGGAAGATGAGGGAACACTATCTTATCCAAAACCATGATTGGTACCGTTATGGATGCAGGGTTTACATACTTCCTTTTCTAGTCATATTGAAAATTATTGGTTAACTGCTTTTCACCAATTAGGAACTATTGGGTTGACATATTTTATAGCACTGGGTGAGTTTCCTTTAATCCTTGGTGGAAAAAAAGTTTTGAATACAAGTGCAAGGACTTAGAGAAATCTAAAGTAAACAGAAACAGAATGGATATTTTTGTAAGTTACAGATCTGGATAATCTTCCTATATTGGATAGAGATTACAAGAGACTTGTTAAAGTTTTGAAAAATTTTGTGAGAAAAGAAGAAACATTAAAAAATCAAGTTTTAGCATATTATGTGAAGGGACTAAAATGTGAGAGTATTAAAAAATAAAAGGAAGGAATATAAAGTTGGTTTAATTGATCAAGGTTAAAATAAGCATGTTGTTATCTCTGATAACCCTTAATTAATTTTTTGCTGATCAGGAATGAAATAATGAGATTTTTGAGGATTTCTTTATAGGTAGGAGATTAAAAGAGACCATTTGTTATATTTTAAGAGATAGTGATAAGGTACTAATACAGTTTGTTTGTACTTGTGATGAAGGGGTGGTCATTTCTTTGAATGCTTTTTTTTTCTTTACTATATTTTATTATATTTTTTCATTTGCATTTTTCCCACCTTTTTATTTAATTTGCATTAGCTGTTTTAATCACCGTGGTTGTAATTTTTAATGAAATTCCTATTGGAAATAATAAAAAGGGTCTTATGGAAAACCTCACTGAACCATACAATCTAAATGTATGCACATTTATACCAAGTTCAGAGTTTAAGATTTTTTTTAAAAAAAAAATTAAGCTGCGAAAAATCTAATAATCAGTACATAATTTGCATCTTATCACAAGGAATCCCATTTCACTTAAAAAATAATAATCTGTAGCCATTATTCATTTACTTTAGCCACTGCCAAAATGCTGGCTCATTATATAAGGCCAATTAAAAGAGGAAGACTGCTGAGGAAACATAATGGCACTTCCTTCAATTTATTACTTATGGTAGATGGCTACAAAAAAAAAAAGAAGCAGTCAAGCAGGGGAGGAGATCTTCATTCTGCTTTTAAGGCTGATGCGTAGCTACTTATGCTATAGATAATTAAATGTTTTGGTGGGAAATTTGTTCATGAGCCGGATATATAATTAGACAAATTTGTTCACCTACCTTGATCCATTGAAGTCTCAATGAGCTTCCTATGCTTGGCAATGGGTCCTGATCCTTGAAGCTTTTATGCTTGATTAATTGTCAATATTAGACAGAGTTTGCTCATTAGCTTCGTGCAGGGCACACTGCCACTTGGAAAAAGCCCCATTTGGAGAGATGATGTGCTAACTATTAATAAACTGCACCGTGCTTGTTGTGTTCATATCAGTTTGCCCATCTCGACAGTGTCCATCCCATAAATAGATTCTTCTCCCAGGTCTAAGCAGCAGGGCTCAATAAGACTCTTATCTTATCTTGAAGTTTCCAAGGTCTTTCCATTCCCTCTTTAAAACACAAGCAGTGTGTCGCAAAGGAAATGGGTGGGTCTTAGTATCCAAAGGTTTCAATCAGCTCATTTTAAAGGAGGTTGCCTTCATGAGTTACATCTCTTTATTTTTAATCCTTTCTTTTAAAGGATTAAACCTTAAAATAATAATTTAAAAAATCCTACCTTTCTAAAGCAAACATTTGGCTGGGAGGTGAAACAATTTTCAAGGTATCTGCTCATAATTTAGAGCTTAATAGAAAAAAATGTTTGCATCCTATAGATCTAAAACCTATAAAATATGCTTTCTAACTGATCAGGTTCAGAAATAAGCAATTTACTTGTCAAATTCTCTCCCTTTAAATCTATTTAGCTTATCTAGAACTGTTGCTTGTCTTATTGACAGACAGATGGTGTCTTCCAGATGATTTCAAATGATTTTTCAGGCCATCTATGAACATATGACATATTTATGTAGGTATACATTTAGACGTATAGGGTTATTTATTTAAAAAAAGAGTCTCTCATCAGAGTTGCAAGAGTAAAACACAAGTGAAAAAAATACTTGCAGATTTTATGAAGCAAATAAAAATATAAAAACTAATACAAACTTAGAAAAAGAAAAATAGAAAATACAGAAAATGGTAAAATGGTAAAAAGGAACAAAGGACATAGAAAAGAAAAGAAATAAAATTATTTCCCCTTCACCACAAGTATAAATAATTTTGGCAACTATTACCTTCTCTTAAAATAAAACAAATGATTCCTTCTTCCCATATATCAGCTCCGATCTATAAACAAATTATTAAAACCTTGTCTTTCAGTCCTACTCAGCAAAAGTCCACTAAAGGTTATCAGAGATAACATTTTAACCTTGATCAAATGTACCAACTTTAAATTCCTTCCTTTTACTGTTAACAATCTTGATTTTTAATCATATCAAATAATTTTCTAAATCTTCCTTTATTTTCATATTTTCTTGCTGTCACAAAATTTTCAAAACTTTAACAAGTATACTGTTGTTGAAATAAACTTTAAAATTCATTGAGGTTTGGTAAAAATGGGGTTCCTGTCTCTGATTTACCTTTTTCTGTGATTATTGTTTAATGGAGCGATTGAAGAAGCCTTGGCAATCCACATTTTGTTTGTTAAGTTAGCTGAAGTTTTTCAATGTTGGGCAAAAAGATAATTTTTGAACTGGATTTAGATCTAATCCTATAAATAGCTGTAAAGATATACCCTATTTTTCGGAATATAAGACACACCTTTTTCCCTTAAAAAAGAGGCTGAAAATCTGGGTGCATCTTATACACTGAATACAGCATTTTTTTCCTCCCAAAACCCTGCCCCTTCACCAAAATGGCCATGCATAGCCTTTAGGAGACTTTCAGAGTGTTCGTGGAGTCTGGGGAGGGCAGAAATGAGTGAAAAAGGCAGTTTTTTGCTCAATTTTGCCCCTTCAAGCCCCCAGGAGCACTCTATAAGCCTCCTAAAGGCTATGCATGCCTCTTTTTTTGACAAAAATGACCCAGTTTTTGTGAAAAATAGGCCATTTTTTGCTCATGTTTGCCCCCCCCCCCCGGAGCACTCTAAAAGCCTCTTAAAGGCTATTCATGCCCTTTTTAAAAAATACAGGACATTTTTGGGTGGTCTGCAGAGTGCAAAAACTTTTTTTAAATTTGCCTGTTCAAAATCTTGGTGTGTCTTATACTCCAGCGTGTCTTATACTCCAAAAAATACAGTAACCAGAATTGAGTTCCTAGAAGAAGAAGAAATGTATCAAGATATAAAATACAATCACACTCAGAGAGATAAAAAATGTGTGTGTGTGTGAGAGAGAAAGAGAGAGAGAGAGACAGAGACAGAGACAGATAGAGAGAGAGAGAAATAAGAGCATGTAAAAACAAACAGTAAAATTACTAAACATATTTACTTTATAATCTTATTTTTTCCTAAATCTTGCAATAAACCTTCCTTCTTTCCAAAAGCAAATCCTTCCAGAACCAATTGGGGTATTTATTTAAAAAATAATAGAAAAAAACCCTTTATAGATAATTATAAATAGACTTCTGAGAGAGACACTGGACTCAGAAGGTCTTCTAATAAGTGGGCACAATCCTTCAAGTACTATTTAAGCTGTAAGTTGTATAGGCTTTCAAACCAGCTTTGTGAATACGGAGAGCAATTTGTAATCAATGAAGATTTTCAATGTTGGGAGATTTGGATCATGATACAAAGCAACAGAGAGACTATTTGTTCTTTTGACTTCGTATGTCTAAAAGAAATGTCGGATTTTCCACAGCAAATATCTTGTTCACCTGAAGGGTGATGTTGATTGTGAGACACATCCATACAACTAATGCTGGACTTCAGTGGAAATTTTCAGTAACATTCCTAAAGGTTCCCTAATATGAACCTTTGAAGAAAAATAATAATTGTTGTTTCAAACAGAATACAATGATGAATTTCATTATTGATAAACAATAGGAATATGTAATTTCTAATCCATTAGCCTTTAAACAAATTGTTAATCTATTTAGATACAAGAGTATTTGAATGTTATTGTCATTTTACATTACTTTAGCACCTTTAAAAAAAAAGATAAGCTGAATTTCAGAAAGAGCGGGGAGAAAGAATTAATTTGACTACTCAACTAAATAACTAGATAAAATCAGAAATTTTAAAAAAGCATGATCAACATGATCAAAGACATGACAATCTAAAATAAATTTGGAGTTAAAATGATTTCTACCAAGTCCAGCATGAAAGTCCTTACTTTGATAGCTATCAGTTTATCTTATGATGACATATTAATCTTTTCCATAGCCATTTCTAACCTTTAGTATGTACTTGATCTTATGATAACAGGGTTAATCTTAAAAAAAACAAAACTAAAACAGTGTGTTATTTAACAGATGTCAATTACTTTTATTCATTGAATTTTTACATTGAGTTAATAGTCTATAAATATTCAATAGAAAAATAGGAGTGTTGTTTTTGCTTTGCACCTCAGCCACATTTAAAATCAGGTGTTTGGTTTTTTAAAACAGGCAGAAAGAGAGCTTCCTACAAATTTTAGCATACTTACAATTGGGCTATGTTAACATTGACTGATTTGGAAAAACTAAGTAGAAAACAGAAAAACTGTTCCTACTTTGATGGAGAGCATTATTTCTATAGGCTATACTAGGAAAATTAAAATTTAACATAGTGGTAAACTTCTTCATATTATTGTCAAGAAAGTACAGGAAAATCTTAGTGAAGCCACCATACATTCAAGTTTCCCTGAAGGAGACTTATGTTTTATCCTAAATATTAGTGGAGATGCTCACCTATTCTTAGTGAACTTCTTATATTAACTGGTTGGATGTTTCTGTACATGTGTTTTATCTGAATATGAGATGACTTGGAGACTGAAAGGTGCTTTTTCCAAAAGACAACTAGACTTTTTTGGGTTTTGAAAATGTTTCGCTTCCTCATCCAAGAAGTGAAACATTTTCAAAGAAACAAAACAAGAAATTCCAACTGTGTTTTAGAAAAAACACTTTTGGGATAACCATGATCTGGATGATTGAGAATATCTATAAATATCAATCTCGTGTAGACTTGTAATATATAACCTTAAAATAAAAGAGAATATGTACTCGTGGTTTTGGTTTTTTCTCTGGACTACCTCAAAGAGATGACACCACTCACCTTACTAGCCTTTACTTTCCAGAAAACTAGGGAGGGTCTCTTCAGATGTTCTTTCCATGTCCTCATTCTTTCTTTGGTCTGAAATTGTTTTTGTCTGACTGTAGTCTCCTGTCTTCCAGGTTATTGCCTACTACAAAAAGGTGTATTTTCAAGAGGTAACTGCACTTTCTGTTTTTTTCCTTTGAAGACATTTTGCTTCTCATCCAAGAAACGTTTTGAGTTCTGGAGCAGCTTCTTGAATGAGAAGTGAAACTTCTTCAAAGAGAAAACAGAAAGTCCAGTTGCCTCTTGAAAACCATGACCTGGATGACTGAGAATCTCCATAGACATTTAACTATGCACTTTGGGATGAACCCCCTTTGAGTGGTGAAGGAGTATGAATGGATTGCCAGAAAAATTGCAGACTGCTGGAACCATTTGCACTTCAGTTTGAGGTGCAGACAGCACAGACTTATCCTCAACAACCAGTGCCTGTGTGAAGAGGCACAGAGAAGAAATCATCCTGTAGAAAGTACAATTTCAACTTCTCAATAAAAGAATGCAGAGTTGAAGAAGCTTCTTGGATGAAAAGTGAAACACCTTCCAAGAAAAACTAGAAAGTCCAGTTGCCTCTTGAAAAAGCATCTTTGGGACAACCATGACCTGGATGAATCTCCATAGACTCTTACTACAGTATTTTACCTATGCAATTAATAATCTGTAGGACCACGTGAAAGCAATAGCAATAGCAATAGTTAGGCTTATATACCGCTTCATAGGGCTTTCAGCCCTCTCTAAGCGGTTTACAGAGTCAGCATATTGCCCCCAACAACAATCCGGGTCCTCATTTTACCCACCTCGGAAGGATGGAAGGCTGAGTCAACCTTGAGCCTGGTGGGATTTGAACAGCCAAACTGCTGAACTGCAGTAAGCTGAAGTAGCCTGCAGTGCTGCATTTAACCACTGTGCCACCTCGGCTCATAGAAAGAAACTGGATGGATGTTCTTACTCAAGTCTGGAGATGATGTAAGCTGCTGGCAGGGTATAAGAGTAGCTGTTGTTAGGAAAAGGCTGTTCTCCATTTAAACCTATTCCAGAATGAGATTAAATACCATATCTCACTACCTCTTCAAAGTCCTCTAATATGGCTTCTGGAACAAATGTTGGCGGATGAATTTTTCTAGTACTCTTGGTTCAAAAATACATGATTTCATATTAATGAAGTTAAAATATAAAATAAAGATAAGTAGCATTTTTAACTCATCCATCAATTTTCTTTATATATTTATTTGTTTGTTTGTTTGTTTGTTTGTCAAACATGTACAAGATAACAAGTATAGGTATGAACATAAACATGAACAAAGGAAGTAAATACAGATTAATGGGGACAGTAAGACAGGGATGGTAGGCACGCTGGTGCGGTTATGCACGCCCCCTTTATGGACCTCTTAAGAATGGGATGAGGTCCATGGTAGACAGTTTGTGATTGAAGTTGTGAGGGTTTGAGGCTGTAACAATAAAGTTGGGTAGAGCATTCCAGGCATTGACCACTCTGTTGCTGAAGCCGCATTTTCTGCAATCGAGTTTGAAGTAGTTTACCTTCAGTTTGTATCGATTGTTTGCCCGTGTTTTATTGTGGTTGAAGGAGTCATTGACACACTCTTCTCAAGAAATACCTCTGAACCCGCTCAATCGTGTTAATGTCCGATGTACAGTGTGGGTTCCAGGCGGACAAGCTGTTTCAAATCCGATATTAGTTTTTCATTATAATCACAATTTAATTTCAAATAACAAAAAAGTGAGGGTCTCTTTTCAAGGAATATTTAATATTACAGTAATTAAAAAAGAGTCTATCCAAACTGTATTTCTTTTCATGTTTAAAAGCACAATATGCCCCCTTTTTTATTAAGCTATTATGAGAGTACAGCAAGGAAACTCAGAAATTTTCAGTTTTGCTACTATACAAATTGTCACATTACATCCTGAAGTTAAAGAATATAAAAAAAATTAAAATTAAAATGTCAGGTTGCATTAGGATAATTTAAGCCAGTGATGTGCCACATTCCAATGTTCCTTTCCAAAAGTTCACTCTTCATAGAATTATAAATATGGAGATGCATAAGTGCTGCTGCCTGTAACCGGAGTTTTAATGAATTAATTATTGTGCTATTTATACAATGTTATAAATGCACATGGGGTTCATTGTGAAAGGGGGCGGCTTTGTATTGTATCAGCTGAAGACCTTATTGCAGTTATTGTTTGGCAAGAGTCCGCAAGGGAAATTAAAAAAGCACCAAGTAGGGAAAAGCCAGCGTCCCTTAAGAGTGGCTCAGACCAGTTAAGCTGGGTCTCAGCAATAGAATAGGCTGAAATAACTTGGAGCACAGTCTAACAAATGCAGGAGTAAGGACAATTAATTACCTTCAGATCTTTCATTTCTCATGCTTACATTGAGCCTAGAGTAGAGGAGGGGAAGAAGGTAAAACAACTCTCTCCTGAGCTGCTTGGTGAAGCTTTCCTAGTGGACTTTTTGGTTCAGGAAGACTTCTGGGAGTTTAAAGTATGAAGGAGCTGTTTTCTATTCTACTCTCCTCTGTAACTCTGTAGAAAATCTGGGGGGTGCTTGAATGGGGCCAAGCATGTAGAAAGAAACAGCATATTCCATCCATTAAAGCTTCTTCTAGAACAAAGAAGGATCAAGCTGGATAAGTAGGTTTTTTTTGTTACAATTAAGCTTTTATTGCACTTTAGTATATTGTTTACAGATGGAAAAGGAGGGACGATAAAATGGGGTAAGGGTATACGGGATTCCTTTAATCCTTTTGTGTATTGAAGAACTCCCTAGTTTTCCTACTGTTGAGAAACATTATCTTTAAGGTGTGTTTTTTAAGGAGAAAAGTCAAGGGTGTGGAATTAAATATGGTTATTATGTGATTCCAAGGTTTTAATCAATCTTTGAAAGCTGGAACACTGATAGCATCCAAATGGATGAATCCTCAGCATCTTCCATCTGGGAAGAATTTCATGCTTCAACTCATTATTTCTAGTTTAACAAATGACCCATAGGATTATATGGTTCTTCTTAATTTTTAACCATTGTTAAGTAGGGTATTGTTCTCTATCTTCAAGGATCCCTTTTAAGTATATTCCACTTCATCTGTTGAACAAGTGCCCAATCTTTTCTTGTCATAAATTAATGTTTTATTCTTCCATCCCATCCTTTATAAAATTAGCCTTATAATTTTTTTCCTAACTTGTCAACATCTTTCTTGAATTGTTGTGTGCCTGTAAACATCAAATTTTACAGCAGCAAAATTGGGCAAATATAAGTTTGCAAAAGTATGATAAATATTTGAATAGAGTAAGGTAGCTGATAAAATTGATGTTAACTGAAAGTACTGAATGCATTATATCGAGGAGTTGTAGGGTTGTACATAAAAAAATATATAAATGCCATCAAGATTAAAGTTGAAAGTAATGACAAGGCAAATCTTTCTAAAGCTTAGCATTGTTCATTATTATTATTGATTAGGTACATGGCCAGCCAGATGTTTAGACTGGATTTGGCATGTTTATCAACCTATTGAGTCCTTTCCAAGGACCTGGGATAGGCAGATGCTGATGATTGGTGTTGTTAAAGGTATCATTGCATCATGTAAGCTGTTCCAAATAAAGCTACTTTTTGTAATTTGTCAGGTACTAAGGATTTAATAGCTGCCAGCTGATATAAGGTTGTAATCTGAAAGCTGATGCAATGTAAGCCTGATGCAATGTGGTGTATGTATGTGTGTGTGTGTGTGTGTGTGTGTGTGTGTACGTATGTATGTATGTATGTATATGTATGTATATATATGTGTGTGTATGTATGTATGTATGTATGTATGTGTGTGTATATGTATGTATGTATGTATGTATGTATGTGTATATATATATATATATATATATATATATATATATATATATATATATATATATATATATATATATATATATATATATATATACTTTAAAGTCACAACCCCTGGTATGCCCAAGTATGGGAGGAAGGTCACACTTCCACTCTCTGTCATTAGGCTCGTCACAAGAGACCATCCAGACAGAAACCCAATATTTTTACTGTTGCCTTTTTTGTTACATTTGTTATATTTATGCTGATAAATAAATAAATAAATAAATATAACATATATATATATATATATATATATATATATATATATATATATATATATATATATATATATATATATATATATATATATATATATAATATTTTATGCTGATAAATAAATAAAGGGAGACTAGTATAGATCTACTTCAAGCTATTTAGCTCTCATCAGCTAGCCATACCCTATGTTGGGAATCGAACCTGTGCTCTAGAGCCGAAGACAGAGAGTGGAAGTGTGACCTTCCTCCCAGGGGTTGTGACTTTAAATATATATATATATATATATATATATATATATATATATATATATATATATATATATATATATATATATATATATATATATATATAGCGCCATTATAGGGTGTTTCTCTCTCTCATCATGTACCTCATTTCTCTCCTTGTGTTCATAGCTGAATGGGAAGGTATTTTTCTACCAATGTATATATTTGTATATAAACCACTATTAATTGTCTAAAGGCTCTGAGTACTGTGCTTTGCTCCTGAGTTTATCTCATAATAATAGTCACGCTGCCAAAACTCTGACATAATTGACTGATGGTAATTTTGTCAATGCCAATGGTGTTCCAGTTGTTTTGGGATTGCACCTAAAGTGCTTACAGTATTAGTATTATTTATTAAATTTGTATACTGCCTATCTTACCTTGCTTGGGTGGCCTACAAATAGGAGAAGGATTTAAAGAGTTAAACAAATGGGTTAAACAACCTTCCTTCCTTCTCCTTCTGTTCCTGATATTGACAGGACTTCTCCCAGCTAACCTTTCTAACCCAAGTAAAAGGAATAATGGTAAAAAATAAGATTGTATTTCCTATTTTTTGCTGATTCATTATACCCTATCAAATTTAAGGTTTGATGAGGTGTAAGTAAATTTAAGTCTCCTACAAAGATGAGGGAGGTCAAACTATTTTCCAAAGCACCAAAAGGCAAGACAGGATACAATGGATAGAAACTAACCAAGGAGAGAAGCAACCTTGAACTAATGAGAGAATCTAATGGTTATAGCAATCAACCAATGGAATAGCTTGCCTTTAGAAGCTCTCCATGCTCCATCACTGGAGGCTTTCAAAAAGAAATTGGACAACCATTTGTCTGAAATAGTATAATAGTCTCCTGCTTGAACAGAGCGGATTAGACTAGAAGACTCCAAGATCCCTTCCAACTCTATTATTCTATATTCTAAGATATGTGGTTTCAAACTTCCAAAATTACCCCAGCCAGCATGCTGTGAAGTGATTCTAGGAGTTAAAATTCATCAGTTAAAAAGTGCTGAGGTTGAGAAGTTGCATTAATGGGAAATCAAGTGAGAAGATGTCAAATACAAGGGAAGCTAACTCATATAAAAGAATCTCAGAGTCATACCCTCATACCCATAGAAAGGGCAGTGGTTGGTACTTGTTTCCTTGATTTTAGGAGAAGGATAAAGAAGGAGCAGAATTCACCAATTAGGGGCCACATTGACTGTGGTCCAAACAGAACAGCAGATCAATACGTTGTCCAAGATAAATTCAAGATTGAAATCTGGAAGGAAATTTCTCAAGCCAGCTTCCTTTAGGTTGTTCTACACACAAGAGACTGGAAGCTTAAGGCAAAAGCCTACAGTGATGCAAAGCCCGAAGAAGAATATTACTAGGTTTCTGCTTTTAAAGAAAGTTTTGTTTTTATTATAATATTTCTTGAGAATAGCTCCATGAGAGGGGAGGCTTTGGGTGAACTGGTCTTCTTTCTCTGAATTATTACATGATCTGGAACACAATTATCCTTAACTTTTCATATTTTTGTGGTACCGTTCTCTATTTGAAAATGTAACAAAAATGTGAATGTCGGTGTAAAAAAAATCATACAAGGATGCATAGATGAGGAAAAATAGCATGCAAAAAAGGCATATGTTGGAGAAATGTGCTTGCCAAAATATGTATATTAGGACCAACTGCAAACAAACATGCGTACATTTTTCATGCAGACTTCAGAAAAAAGTTTGCAAACTGAAACAGAAATAGCATATAATGAACCTTAATCAGTCTCTTTTAATTTGTATTAGCTAGCAGTGATTTGAACAGTTTTTATCACATTTTGCTTTCTTTCTTGTTGTGCCCGCTGGGCAGAAAGCAAAATATAAACACTGCCATCATCAACTTCTAGCATTTGGGAGGCAAAAAAAGAATGCTACAGAACAAAGTAAACAACCTGATGTCTTCCAGATGTTTTGAACTTCTTCAGTAGCTCCTGACAGAATAGCCAAGAGCAAGAGATTGTAGGAATTATAGCCTAAAAGATACGGAGAGCACCAGGCTATCTATCCTTGCTATAAAACATGAAACAGGCTGATAGATGCATTTCTAGTGGCAACAGAAAAAGCTATCTAATAAGTCAAAACAATATCCACATGGAAGAATCTTCTAAAAATATCCCCCTTGCCCCTGAGTTTTTATTGCCTCATGTTCTTGTACATCAGCCTCCACAATCTCGGCTCACTGATAGTTCTGGTTGGTAATAATGGGAGTCCAGCAACATCTAGATAGATCTGACCACCACAGAAACATTTCCAAGATATTTTGACATGTATTGTTTTTAGGTTAAGGGGAAACAACGTTTTGTTACTATTATTTGCTTTCCCATGAGCAGAAGGTTCAATTATTAAGAATTAATTAAGTTTTGATTACACAATATTCAGAGGTTTGACAATACATAACTGTTCTTTGTAATTGCTCAGGTCTGAAGCAGAGATGGTATTCAGCAGGTTCTGACCAGTTCTGGAGAACCAGTAGTGGAAATTTTGAGTAGTTCAGAGAACCAGTAAATACCACCTCTGACTGGACCACCAAGCCATGCCACCAAGCCATGCCATGCCCACCAAGCCATGCCACCAAGCCATGCCATGCCCACCATGCCATGCCCACCAAGCCATACCCATAGAACCGGAAGTAAAAAAAATTGAATTCTACCGCTGGTCTGAAGAATCACTGTAATTTTAATCTCTCTCTTCACCCTTCCCTCTGTTTTGCTGAAAATGATTATCTGTCCAAACAGTTTAATTCAAGAGAGAGGGAGGGGAGGGGGGGAGAGAGCACGAGACCCTTATGCTTGCAAATTAATGGCAAAATACATACATTAAATAGAGAGTATAGGGGAAAGAGGAATGGAAAGATCAGTTCTTCAGTGCTACTTTTAATCAGTAGCATCGATTTATTTTATTTATTTTTAAATGGACCAATCTTGCTTGACTGGCAATTAATGGTTAATGTTTATCAACTGATGGTTCAGTCAGGTTTGTCTGTCAGAGTCTTGAAGATATTTTCCTGGAACACAAGATCAACTTGATCCCTTGGTTCTTGCAACAATCTTTTTTAAACCAATGTTTGGTCAATAACTAGCAAGACTCATTATTTTATTGCTATTAATTTATTTATCACACTAAATCTGTTCCAGGGGTAGTTTCCTGCCAGTTCTAACCTCTTCTATAGAAGAGGTTCCACAAATCTACAGTGCCATTTAGAACTGGTTCCAGCTCCCTTCCCCTGCCCGTCTGCACATCTTGATGATGAAGAGCGAGAGGAGGAATTCTGGGAGTTGAAGTCCACAAGTCTTAAAGCTGTCAAGTTTGAACACCCCTGGGGTTTCTTTTTCTAAAGGGTTAGGGGTGCAAGGGTCTTGTAACTTGACAGCTTTAAGACCTGCGTGCTTCAAATGCCAGAGTTTCTGAGCCAACATTTTGGTTGCTAAGCAAGAGCATTGTTAAATGAGTTTCACCACATTTTACAAGTTGATCACGCCCACCCAGTGAATGGCTGGCAAGCCACTCCCACCCAGTCACATGGCCAGCAAGCTACTCCCACAAAGCAGGCCACACCTACAGAAGAGATTCTAAAAAAAATTTGAAACCCACCACTGATCTGTTAGTCCAGTAGCTAATCCTGAGTTTAAAAAGCTGATTCCCAAAGGTATATCACATCAAGATTTCTTCAGCATCTATAGAACTCATTCGAAAGGAACCTACTGCCTACTCTAATGGGGTGTGTGTGAAAGAGAGGGAGAGCGGGGGAGAGGGAGAGAGGGAAAGATGTTTTAAGGATTAATTGATTTTGCTCTTTCCTAGAGAATCAGGGAAAAAAAAGATTAATCCATGTCTATTAGTCAACTTCCGGCAGCTTTTATGTTTATCATTAGGAAATAATATGCAGACAGATAAGCAGTAGAACACAAGGGTATTGGTAACATTAAACAAGACTAAACTGTTGGTTTCAATGGAGAAGAACTCTTGCAGGTTCCTGGAAAGAGGCTTGCTTTTTTTTTAAAAACCCTCTCAATTGTAATTGTCCAATAATTTTATGGGTGGGGCCAGCCTAGAGGCACTTAGAAATAAAACAGCATGTATTGATACAGAAATTGTTACACTAATGTTGATTAACACAGGGACACATATCATTCCATGTTTCATATTTTCCAAATAAATTCTTGACAACATAGCATTTGTAAAGTGACATAAAGTAATATGAATATTTTGTCTTCTGTGCAGTGTATATTATCTCAAGTCATGCTTGATATTCTACCTCTGCATTCTGATATACATTGCAATATGAATGTATTGATTGGAAATCTATTCACTTATTCAGTTTAAGAAGAAATAGTAATGCATATTGTATACATAGAAATATTTTAATGTCTTGGAATGTTATATTTATCTGTTTAATCATTTCTTTCAACCAATATATATATATATATATATATATATATATATATATATATATATATATATATATATATATATATATATATATATATATATATATATATATATATTTCAAGAGTTTAACCTAGGATTAAGAAATGACAAAATGTTAATGTGAGAAGCATTATAATAAGAAAGATATTTTACTGGAAATATAACATTATCATCACTATTTCATATTGTCTCTTAAATACACCACTAATATATTTCCCCTTGATTTTTCTGCATTGGTCAACTGACAAATGTAATTTTATATAGCATAAAAGTTGTGATTGCACTTTCTTAATATAGTGGGTGATTTACTTCCCTTCTCACTTAATAAGAACAAATAATCTGAGACAGCTCATAACCTTCCTTCCTTCCTTCCTTCCTTCCTCCCCTCCCTCCCTCCCTCCCTCCCTCCCTCCCAATAATAAGTTTAAAAATGTAGCCTGTAAGGAATGGAAGGAGAAAGTTAGAAACTAAAATAAAAAATAGAAAGCAACTCTAACTAGAACTTTGAGTAGATAGACAGACAGATAGATAGACATGCTTCTATGTGGCTATATATAGTCTCACAAGATATCAGAATAATCAGGTCATATCTGCTTAGCTTATCTTCTTTATTGGAAAAATATTATGGAAATACTAAATGATAGGGTATATAAAACATAGAACTCCCAACTTAATGCAGATTAATTTTTAACAAGAATTCCTATGCAGCAGCAGAGAGTTCCCACATTCCATTGTGATTGACAAGCTTGACATATGGAATAGTTCACAAATTCCCAGGTGACTGACAGATGGAGAATAGAAAGGCGGATAAAGTTGCCTAGAGAGCTGAGGACGATTTCATATTCAGCGGTTTTGATCAAAAGGATTCCAGATCTCACACTAAATTTAGCACCGCTGGCAATTAGTGCTTGATTTATTCAGTCCTTTCATTTGCTGGTTGACAAATGGAAAACAAGCACAAAATTAAAAATAAGTTTATTTCCAGCATTTTGGATATTTAAAATGTGTGTGCCTTTGTTTGTACATAAATTAACATGAGATGAATTTATAGTGAAATTAAATCTGAAATGGAGATGCAAGCAATAAATAAGAGCTTTTTATGTATCTTTTGGGCAGAACAGGTGTTTGAATTAAGAAATACTAATATGTTTAGCAGCATGGCTCCACCTTTAGCATTAGGAAGTTAATGCTTCCCTAAATTTAGAATAATCTTTCCACAATTTAGGGTTCTTTCATGTGCTTCCAGCATAAGTGACCATCTGTAAGAGAAGACTAATGTCTTTTTGTCCAATAATGATAAAAATCAGTCAAGCTTTACACCCGCATTATTCTCAACTGTGTGCAGACATATATTAATTGCATAAGCACATCAAAATTGGTTTTATTTTCCAAGAAGAAGATGATAGATAGATAGATAGATAGATAGATAGATAGATAGATAGATAGATAGATAGATAGATAGATAGATAGATAGATATTACCAATCCAATATAGAGGGGAGAGGGGTGATTATTAATTCCATGTTCCTAGGTCATACAATATCCACAGAGATTAGTACTAAAGCTTTTCAATAAAATGAGTTTTTTCGTTGATAGGTGATGTTCATAAGTGAGCTTCTCCTAAACTTCCTCTTTTGCCTCAACATTATTTAATGGAAGTTCTATAAGAACTTTTCCCTTTAGAAAATTTGTACAAGCATAGGTCTCTCTGCATAATTGCCTGCAGTGGAGTCACTATACTCCAATAACAAAAGACCCACTATTTCTCTTCTCTCTAAAAACCATTTATCTCTCAATGATGTTTTGGGGTTTTTTTTGCCAGAAAGTTCTTAAATGTCTAACTGAATGCATTTGTAATTTCCAATATGTCCAGAGATTACACATTATTTTACATAGGCGACAAACATAAGAACTTCTCAGAACTTCCATCAAACACAAAAATGGATGCCTTGGATATTGACTTCAATCTGTCTGCCTGTCCATCTGTCTGCCTGTCCGTCTGTCTGTCTGTTTGTCTATCTAGCATCAATCATCTATTCATTTATTTAAAAGATTTGTATGGCTGCCATCTTAGAGAACAACTTCGGGTGGATAATGTAGAATTATTTTCTCTAACTTCTGAATAGCAATATACAAATGCTGCAGCTTACTAATGGATGAAACAAAAAGGGATTGCATCTTAGCTATCATATACATTATTTTTTGAGATCACTTAATGAATTCCTCCCCCAGTTCTCTTCACCAAAGGAAGTGAGGTGCGTTTACAAGGGAGAAAGCTTTTTCCATGTTGGTGCTTTATTGGTGGAATCCCCTCCTTAGAAGAGTTGAACTGATGTCCACATTATCATAATTTCAGAGTCAAGTGAAGACTGTCTATTTACCCATGATTTTATTGAAATTGCATTTTTACTCTGTTTTATTAGGTTCACTCAATAAATTAAATATGTTACAAAATATAAATTTGCTCCTCTGCATTTATTTTTTGCGAAATTAGTATATTAATACATGAATGTATTGGAAAGTATTCTTCTTCTTGTGCCACATCCAACATTGGACGTTGGTGATCATGTTGGTGATCCTATTTTATCAACAGCTGCATGAAAAAGTGCTGCTGAGTTTTTTTCCAAACCAGTTCCTTAGATTTTGAGGCCATGATGTTCTTCTTTTGCTTGGACCTCATTTGCCTTCAATTTTTCCCTGGAGAATTAAGTGAAGTATGCCATATTTTTCAGGTGTCACATCACATGTCCACAATATTCTAACTTTTGCTTTTTTATGGTTTTGATGATTTCCCTTTGCTTTCCCAGGTGGCTTATGACCTCCTCATTTCTGATTTCTGAAAGCATTATTAGTACATTATAAAAATTAAAAAGAATAGATGTTCCAGCCGTATTTGTCCCTGAGGATATAGAGTCAGGATATAAAAAGGTAAGGAAAGGTATGTAAAAGAGGACTAAGGAACCATGGAAAAAAGGGAAGGGGGAAGATTCTCATTTCTAATTGGCATTTGGAACAATCTAGCCAAGGAAAGAAAGGACAGAAAATAAAGCAAGGACTTAAGACAAAAAACATACTTTCAACATCAAGCAAGAAGGGCCTAGGAAAAATATTTCAATAAAAAATAGCATCATAGAGAGAAATGATGAGGAAAAAAAATGAGATATGTTCTTAAGAAGATGAGAGAAATCAGAAGAAAATTTACAATTAAGTTAGATCTTCTTAAAAATAACCATGGAAGATTTGAACAGAGTCAATGAAGTTAAAAGAATACTGTATGTAAAGAATATATTGAAACCTCTGAGGAATATAGATATTTAATATAAATTTCAAAAACAGAATATATTCAGGAGTGAACTCCATTTGAAAGTGAGATCAAGAAAAATAGACCATCTGTCAGATAAGAAAATGACAGAAATATATGAAATACCCATTGCACAGTTTAAAGCTGTAAGAAAACAGCAGTTAAAGTTAACAGCCTTATGTCAAAAAATAAGAAACAAGGTTGGTGCCCTAGATACTGGGGGGTGGGGGATTGTGAATAGACTTTTATTGGCAAGGGGAGTTGCAAGACAATGTGAAAATTGGAGAACTGTTACAAGAAGTCATCACACAAACAATCTCTTTGCTAATATTTTACAGAATAGAGATAAAAACATCAGATAATCAGTAGACTTCAGAAAAGGCAGGGGAACATAGAATTGGATTGCTAACATAAGATGGTAGAGAGAGAAAGAGAATTTAAGAAGTTTTTCTTTTCTTTACTTACAATGGCAAAGCTTTGTGTATATTAAGTAAGAATGTGGGTTGTATTAAAAGAAATGCAAGTGTACCAGAATATCTGACTACTTCTCTGAAAAAATATTTACAATAAGGAGCGTGTTTCTGTAAGAAGTAAAGAAAGAGATAAAGACAATGATGCTTAACTCAGAGAGTGAGAAAGTAAGATGGAAAACACAATAGCCTGAAAAAACTTATTTTCCAAAGCACCAGAAAGCAACACAAGAAACAATGAATGGAAACTAATCAAGGAGAGAGACAACTTAGAACTAAGAAGAAATTTCCTGAAAGTGAAAACAACCAGTGAAATGGGTTGCCTTCAGAAGTTGTGAGTGCTTCATCACTGGAGGTTTTTAAGAAGATATTGGACAACCGTTTTGTCTAAAATTGTATAAGGTCTCTTGCTTGAGCAGGGGTTAGACCTGAAGATATCAAAGATCCCTTCCAGCTTGATTCTGATTGATTGATTGAAATGAAACAAGAGGCTGAAACACTAACAGTTTGGATTACTCAGAAACTAGAGAGATATTTTTGTTTATTTGGACTAGATACAATACAATACGTACAATAGCAGAGTTGGAAGGGACCTTAGAGGTCTTCTAGTCCAACCCCCTGCCTAGGCAGGAAACCCTATACCATTTCAGACAAATGGCTGTCCAACATCTTCTTAAAGACTTCCAGTGTTGGGGCATTCGCAACTTCTGGAAGCAAGCTGTTCCACTGATTAATTGTTCTAATTGTCAGGAAATTTCTCCTCAGTTGCTTCTCTTCTTGATTAGTTTCCACACATTGCTTCTTGTTCTACCCTCAGATGCCTTGTAGAATAGTTTGACTCCCTCTTCTTTGTGGCAACCCCTGAGATATTGGAACACTGCTATCATGTCTCCCCTAGTCCTTTTCAGTAAACTAGATATACGCAGTTCCTGCAAACGTTCTTCATATGTTTTAGCTTCCAGTTCCCTAATCATCGTTGTTGCTCTTCTCTGCACTCTTTCTAGAGTCTCCACATCTTTTTTACATCGTGGCAACCAAAACTGAATGCAGTATTCCAAGTGTGGCCTTACCAGGGCATTATAAAGTGGTATTAACATTTCACGTGATCTTGATTCTATTCCTTTGTTTATGTAGCTTAGAACTGTGTTGGCTTTTTTGGCAGCTGCTGCATACTGCTGACTCACATTTAAATGGTTGTCCACTGGGACTCCAAGATCCCTCTGACAGTTACTACTATTGAGGAAGGTACCACCTATATTGTACCTCTGCATTTCATTTTTCTTGCCTAGATGTAGAACCTTGCTCTTGTCACCACTGAATTTCATTTTATTAGACAGTGTCTAATGTTCAAGTTTGTCAAGATCCTTCTGTATCTTAAGCCTACCTTCTGGAGTGTTGGCTATTCCTGCAAGCTTGGTGTCATCTGCAAATTTGATGAGTTCCCCATTTATTCCCTCATCCAAATCATTGATGAAGATGTTGGCCGTGCCTGCTCAAACTACCGTCAGTCGCCCCATGTTCAGCAAAGCAAACCCAGGAAGGTCCTTTGTGGGCGGCCAGTCCTAGCTGCTTGCACCCAGCGCTGCGGCTGAAATGAATCCCCAAAGCCCCCGCCGCCACTGGAATAACTGCTGCCTCCTCCTCCTCCAACAACACTGCCGGATTTGCCGCCTGGCACTGTGAGGTGAAGCCGCCAAAGCTCCTGCCGGCACCCCTGCCCATGGCAGCCCATGGCAGTGGCGCCTCCCCCTCTGCTCGGAGCACCTGAGCTGGGCTCTGCGTTACCCTTGTCCCCCCTCCTCCCCCGTGCTTTTGAGGAGCCATTATGCCTTTTTTTCCTGTGGAGTGGGAGATGGACAGCAGGTGTGGACTGACCATGGGAGGGGGAAAGGGTGCCGGAGCGCTGTAAAAGGTGAGGTGACGAGGAAGAACCCAACTGTGGTGCCATTGCAGGAGCCAGTAGGAAGGCAGCAGAGGGGGTGGGAGCAGGGGAAAAAGGCCTCATGACTTCTCAAAAGCACAGAGGAGGAGCAGGAGGAGGCAGGGGTAACACGGTGCCCAGCTCAGGTGCTCCGAGTGGAGGGGGAGGTGCCGCTGCCACTGCCATGGGCAGGGGCCCCCAGCAGGAGCTTTGGCGGCTTCACTTCAGCCACAGCGCCAGGCAACAAAAGTGGTGGTACTGTTGGAGGAGGAAGAGGAGGAGGCGGCAGCAGTTATTCTGGTGGTGGTGGGGGCTCATCGGCATCTTCAGCTGCAGCCCTGCCCCTAGTGAAAAAACCAAAGATGGAGCAGATCCAGGCTGATGACATCGCCACAACTGCCAGGTCCAGACAGAGGTAGCCAGAGCAGCACCAAGGCAAAAGAGCAACATGACTGGAGGAGGAATTCTGGGAGTTGAAGTTTACAAGTCTTAAAGCTGTCATGTTTGAACACCCCTGAGTTTTTTTCTAAAGGTTTAGGGGTGCAAGGATCTTGTAACTTGACAGCTTTAAGACTTGCGTGCTTCAAATACCAGAGTTTCTGAGCCAACATTTTGGTTACTAAGCAGGAGCGTTGTTAAGTGATACTGATTTATATAACAATTTTAATTAAGTGGGTACCTTGAATAAACATAACTTTGAGTTTCAAATAATATTGATTTTGTTGTTGTCTTAGGTGACATCTGTGAAAAAAATTCAGCTGCTCTAGCATGAAAATGTGCCGCTCAAACACAATACTTTTCTGCTCCCCCTGAAATTGCATGCTGGCCCTTCCCTTTTTGTTCCTTATATACTGGTAAAACCTCTGAAAAGATAAGCCTATAACCTATATTACTACTAAGTTCATACCCCAAGCTCTGGAAATCATTCTGCACAGAAAGTACATCTTTTTGTGACAGATCATTTGTGCCAAGATATATAATAGCATCAATGTCACAGTCCTTACTTGTATTCTTGACTATCTTAAGAATACGCCTCTTGTCTCTGCTGGCAGTAGCACCTGCCAGACACCTGACCTCTTTTAAAACCTCCATATCATTTCCTAAATTTACAGATAAGATGGATAGCATGTTGTAGAACTAAGGAAGAGAAGAATACAATAGCAAACATAGCCAAGATAATAAAAGATAAGAATATTTCTATGACACAAGTATTCATGATTATTAAAGCAATGTAAAAGGTTCCCTCGCACATATGTGCTGGTCATTCCCAACTCTAGGGTTCGGTGCTCATCTCCATTTCAAAGCTGAAGAGCCAGCGCTGTCCGAAGATGTCTCCATGGTCATGTATCTGGCATGACTAATAGCGGAAGACACATGGAACACTGTTACCTTCCCACCAAGGTGGTCCCTATTTTTCTACTTGCATTTTTACATGCTTTCGAAATGCTAGATTAGCAGAATCTGGGACAAATAAGGGGAGCTCACTCTGTTATGTGGCACTAGGGATTCCAACTGCCAAACTGCTCACCTTTCTGATCGACAAGCTCAACGTCTTAGCCACCATGTAGTTCTGTTTCCACAGTGTAGTTTTGTTTCCACAATGTAGTTTTGTTCCCACAGTGGCAATGTATGGCTGTGAAAGCTAAGTATTTAGAAAAAAGTGACAGAAAGAAGATTGTCACGAAAGTTGTATATTATGGATTTGGAACTAATTATTAAATGATCAGGGACTGTAAGAGGAAGTCACCTATCAGTATTGGACAGGCACTCCTGTGAGGTGATAATCGAGAAACATACTTTGCATATATGATGTGTTATCACCAAGAAAAAGTGATTATATCTGGCACGTTAAAGAAAAGATAGATGAAGAAGATAACAATAATTATATTATTTAATTGGATTATGAAATGTCTGCAAAAAAATAAAAAATCTCAGAAAACACCAAAGACTCCTCATAACATATTGATTAAGAATTTGGGATGAAGAAGATCACTGGAATGTCCTTAAAAAGTTATCACCTGAGATGGCAGTCACTTTCCTAGAAAGATTTGACCAGATTGCACTAAGTTATTAGTGTTGGCTGTTAAACTGAAACAGTTTGTGCTTATACCTGATTAGGTAGTATTTTATGGTAAGTGCTACATGAATATGATCTTCTCATGTGGGAATTATCGTGAGTCATCCACGGTTGAATGAAGACAGTGAAAAAGAATAACATACTTTTCAGTAAAATCAGCCATATGGCTGTTAATTAAGTACATGGAGTGGCTTAGTCACCCTCTCTCCATAATCTTGCTATATACATATTCTGTTTTGCTTTTGAGCTGGTTTTTGATTGTAGCTTTTTTTCTGGAACATTCTAAAGTTTCTTCCCTTTCATTCTGTCCTGGTTTTCCACAAGACCATCATTTATTCTGCCACCCCATTTTTTTACCCGTGTCTTTATATTTCTTAGACATAGCTGGTGAAAACTCTACAGGTTGTATTGTATTACATAATAACGTACTGGTAGGAATGAAAAATATTTTCTGGCATAAGAACTAAGTTAACACAGAAGATCAAACTTCTAGGTTAACTTAGTTATTATGCCAGAAAATACTCTGAAACAATCTACTTTTAAAAGGTTTAAATTTTTATGCATGTCAAATCAAAATCTTACTCTTGGAATTTGGAATTTCTAAATGTAAGTAACAGAGTCTCATCTGAATGTTCTTATATTTGAAAACAAATGTCTTTTTGTCTTTCAATGTTCTTAAACCAGAAGAAGGGAGAAAAAAATGGAAATTGCCTTTCAAAAATGAATGTGTTCTTTTTCTCCATGTTACAATTCTGCAATAATCAGGACTAATACTTGTTCATGGACTATGATATACATAAAGTAGAATAACCAAATAATAGAGTTGGAAGGGAATTTGGAAGTCTTCTAATCCAATCCCCTATGCAAACAGAAACCCCTAATATCATTCCGGACAAATGGCTATCCAGTCTCTTCTTAAAAGCCTCCATTAATGGAGCACCTATAAATCTGAAGGCAAGCCATTCCACTCTTAAATTGTTCTCACTGTTAGGAAATTTCTTATTACTTCTAGGTTGATTTTCTCCTTGATTAGTTTCCATCCTTTGGTTCTTATCTTGCCTTCTGGTGCTTTGGGAAAAAAGTTGACCTCCTCTTCTTCAAATATTGGAATACTGCTATCATCTCACTCCTAGTCCTTTGTTTCACTCCTTTGTTTCACTAGATTAGTAATAGTAATTAATTTAGTAATTTAATAAATTTATATGCCGCCCAATCCCGTAGGACTCCGGGCGACTTACAGAAACAAGATAAAAGTTAAAAAGTTAAAAATAGAAAAAATAAACAATTTAAAAACAACACGCCATACATTCCATCTAGGTGGGGCTGGACCTTGTTCGTGAAGTCAAAAGCCCCAGGCCTGCCGGAATAGCCAGGTTTTAGTGGCTTTTCGGAAGGCCGAGAGAGTGGGAAGGGTCCGGATCTCTACCGGTAGGTCGTTCCACAGGGCCGCAGCAACTACAGAGAAGGCCCTCCCCCTAGGGGCCACCAGCCAGCATTGTCCGGTCGACGGTACCTGGAGAAGGCCCAACCTGTGAGATCTTATCGGTCGTTGAGAGGTATGTAGCAGGAAGCGGTCTCTCAGATATCCAGGTTAGAAACCCTAATTCCTGCAACTTTTCTTCATATGTTTTATCCTCCAGCCACTTAATCATCCTTGTTGCCCTTTTCTGCACTCTTCCCAGTCTCTACATATTTTTTTATAATATGGCGACCAAAAAGATAAACATATTTATTTAGAACTGTGTATTTCTAAAATATCATAGAAACTGACACAAGAGCCAGCAACAGAGCAATCTTATCTAATTGTACTTTTGTTTTTAAATTTGTGGTTAGCCACATTTTGAATGGCTAAGATGGGAGAGGTTTGTATATAAAATAACAGTATTGTAGTCCATTTCTACTAACAATTCAATATTTAATGTAAATATTTTTATAATTGTTTTCTTTAATTTGCAACTGGTTCTACAGAAGATACCAGTCAAGTGTTTATACCAAGCAAAGCAAAGAGCTGAAGTTTGGAAATTTTTGGTTCACACATCTCCATCATGTACTGCTTTTATAAAGAACTTTTTTATTTGTTTACCAACAACTCATAACTGAAATTTGTTTACCAACAACTCATAATAAAAATTACATTACTTTTGCAGTGGGAGAATTGTAGACTTTGTAAAACTCTATAATTTTAAAAACAAAGCCTTTTTTGTCTATGTATGATATTGTCTGTTTTACTACTTAATTTTGTTTCTTTCCTATCCGTCCATCTGTTTATTTTAGTTGCTTCTTCCTTTCTGTTGGCTTCTATATAAACTTTACCCATATGCCTGCTGCGAACATGAATGGATATGAATAGCAATCAACCATTGAAATGCACAACTAACAGAACATTCTGATTGGAGTGTTGTTGCTTTGTTTTGTTGTATTATTGGATCTGAAGGTGCTAAAATTTCATCCAGGTTAATTTTGTAAGGGTTCATTAATGATAACTTATGCAGATACATGTAGGTTTTGAGCTACATGACTTTATTTCTCAGTGACACTTCCTTCTCTCAATGCCGATTCTTTGGCAAATTAGAATGCAAAAATTGGGGTGCACAACAACCAGGCATCAAAAAAGATGTTTTGGGGATTCACCTGTTAGCACTTTAAGTCATAATTGGGAATATAGCTAGCATTTATAATCCGTGCTATATTTTGGTGAGTAAACAAATGGATTAAAAGAGATTCTTACAAAATGGAATCAATCATAGAATAAGAATAGTTCCAGGAGCTGAACCAATGCCACTCTGGGAATTAAATGGAAGTATTTTTAATATCTAGCAAAGTTACTGTACCCATGCCAAATATATTCTTTATATAACTGACAATTTTTCCAATCAATAGCACTGTGATATTCAAATAGTCACAAATGAAGAAGATATTTCTATTTATTGTAAGCTGCCTAGACATCTTGAATATGAGATGGGCAGCAAAAAATGTCATAAATAAATAAATAAATGGCTATTTAGTTTAACTCTGATGTGACACAATTTCTTAGTATTAATGTTTTCCTTAGGGATACTTTTTTCTTGATAAAACCAAGCAGTCAATGACTGCTCTGTGCAGTACAACATCCCACAAAGCATTTTTCCCAAGGCTGTAAAAGATTTGCTGTGAACTTGGGCTATAAAACTGAAGAAGCCAACAGCATTTGAAATCTATATCTTTCATCTAGTAATATTCCTAATTAGTCTCCATAAATGATTTCTTTTTCTAAGGTCAAATCTTCTATTGTTTCACCCAATAAAATTTTAACATGCATGAATCCCATCATGAAATTGTTATCATATATATGAAAGGCATATAAATAGATATTGATATCGATTGTATTAGGGCTGTGTGTGTGTGTGTGTGTGTATGTGTGTGTGTGTTTACTTCACAAATATTCCCTGGGCATACACACAGTTGTACAACCAACCAACTGCCTAAGCCTTCCAAAAGATGTACATGCTTTAGCACAGTGTTTTTCAACCTTGAGAACTTCAAGATGTGCGGATTTTGACTCCCAGAATTTCCCGGCCGCCATCCCATTGAAGAGAAGTTACTTTCTTGTGCTAAGAGACTTTGCAAAGCACTTTTTAAAGGCATAGTGCAGCCTGCAAAATATGTCTGAATTGCACATTCTCACCTGAGCATATATGGACATCCTTGCAGGGTGTGGTCAAAAAAGTAAGGAGGGTGGCCAGAATCAGGCAAAGCCTCCAACTGTTTTTATGGGCATTGCACCAAAGGGAATTTGTCAACTGCATCTTTATTGCCCCTATCTTGAAGGATTTTTTTTTAATCATGTCGTATGAGCACTGCTTTATGGACATCTATCACAACATGAAGAGTATTTTCAGAAACTATACTGAACAGCACTAATTTATTAAAATATATTAATTAAGTGATTCCCAGTTTGGACTAGTGGTTAAAGCATCAGACTAAAAATCAAGAGACCTAGTCCTGTCTTAGGCACAAAGTCAACAGGATGACCTTCGGCCAGTCACTTCCGTTCAGTCCTAGGAAAGGAGCAATGCCAAACCACTTCTGAAATTCTTTCCATGAACACTGCATAAACTTGTTAAGACAGCCACAAGGAGTCAAACACTGATTCAAAGACACACACACACACACACACACACACACATACACACATCAAATAAGCAGACAGAAAATTGCTAATGTACTAATATTTATACAAAATCATTGCAATTAGTTTCCAAAATAAGCATTATTAAAGATGTAAATGAGGGGTGCCTAAATTATGTCAGTTTTGCATTTGAGTTTATTCTAATCACTGAGAAGTAGTTTTTACTTTGTGACAAAAAAATTGATTCAAATATATCAGAAAGTATTTCCAATCTAGAAATTGGAACTCCTTGGGCACCTAGGTTCCTGTGAATTGCCTTACATTGCTTTATGAAAAATCCAACTGCTCATTTAATAGCAATGTAGTTGACTTAGATGTCAACTGCATAACATCTGATATATATGATAGTATAATATAACATATTAAAGAATGAAAAATTAAAGAGGAGAAAAACAATGTTTCTTTTAGGATTTTCTCTTTTAGGATATTTGACTGCTGCAAAAGACTAACCTAACAACTGATGTTAGCAGCATCTGTATATGGTACCCACACCCAGATTGTGTCCAGGAAGATATGCAAGCTTTCTAGAGACCCTAGAATGCTCTGCAGAGTTTTATTATAAACCTTTTGATTTGTCCAAATTGAATGAACTACATACTGGCTCAACTCATAACAACACAAAAATGCAGATCAAAGGGCAGAGCTTGACTCTATTTTGTTTTGATATGATATTTTGTTTCAACTTTTCTTTTTTCAATTCACATGCACTCTGGGGAAGAAGCATGCAAAGAAATTAAGAATGATCCTAAGAATAAAGTATAATGCAACCCTGATTCTTAGATATAATGTAAGTCAACTCTCTGACCAAATCCCAAGGGAACAGTTTGGTCCTAAGAACCTTGTGAATGACCAATGGTGTGGGACCCATCCAACCTTAGGGGAATAGGAAAAAGTTGTTCCACTGGGCAAGTACTGTGTCAAAGAAGTACATTTCCAGGAGCCCATCCACTCATATTGGCTTATGGGGGAGCCTCAGTTCTGGTGGGACAAGAAGAACTATTGGGAAACAGGTGATCACACAAATAACTTCATTGAAGTTCTGGACATTTGATTGATCAGTTATCACAGTGAGTAGAAATACTTTTCTGTTTTTCTCTTCTTTTTGCTTCAGTTTCATTTATAAGTTAAAAGTCATTCTTTATCTCTACATATTTGAGGTACTTTTACCTGAAATGCTTTAAAAACATTAAGGCTACAATCCTATCTATACTTAAAAGTTTCACTAATTTCAGTTCAGATGTGCATGGAATTACTTAGCTGGGTTTTCGGTTTTTGTCAGCGGTCATAACATATTCTCTCAGGCAATTGTATCATTTTGCAAATCTGTGCACTCAAAATAATTGCTGCTAAGATTAACTCTATTCTCAATTCATTGGGGAGGGGAGATGAGGAAAAGAGAGATCTGGAAAAAATATACCTATGTGTCAGCAAATCTTTTGTAATTTAATTTTGCTATACTGTATTTATATATCTTTTTTTTTAAAAAAAAACCATTCAACAAGATGAACACATTTTTTTAAAAAAGTGAAAATACACCATTTGCCTGCTAAGGCTATGAATACGAGTTTCATCCCTGAGAATGTTTTGAAATGCAAGTTATTTGTTTGTCATTGAAATGACAACTGAAACTGAGCAGCAGTAGACAATGCTGTAATAACACGAGCCAAATGTACTTAGTTGGCATAATTGTTATTGCAGTATGGCCATGAAATAAAATGGGATTTTAAAAGACTTTGTACAAATGATTTTTTTTTTCTTACTGACACAATCTAAGAATTTCTTGAATTTCTAAACTTGGCATTAGCTGGCTTCCAGTTTAGGGTCAATATATAGAAAATTTTGGTCCTAGAACTGTGTCTGGTGTCAAAACATCTAGTGTTATTACCAACAGGGCAAAGCACAGGTCTGTTCCTCAAAGGGATTCAATCACAGGAAGACAGCTGTCCTATCACTTTTTCTATAATCTCCCTAGCACTCAGGAATAACTAACAGAAGGCTATTAGGATCGATGGACCACAAAGATGTGTTTATGTATAGATGTTTTCTATCCTCATGTTCCAAAACTGGAAAAATACAATTGAAAATACCTAAAATTAATTCAGATTATTGGAATGCAGATTTTATATTCTAATGTGGTAAGAAGAAATAAAAAAATAAAATCAGTTTTGCATTTGTTTCTTTCCTATCATACTTCTGTATCATTCTGCTAAAAAAAAAAACCCAAAACAAATTCACATTTAACATGCATCTAGTTCTAACCTTCCCGTTTTTGTTTTTTATATTTCACAATATAAACACCTCAGTGCAAAATTCTTGAGCTGAAATTTGCATCACTAAATTTGAAGAAAGCTATAATTGTAAGAATTTCAGCAATGTGCTCCTCAATTCTTTTCCTATTGTCATCTTATAGTTGCTTTACTAGTTTCTGTGCACATTTGTCATTTAGCCCTAAATGTCTAGGCCACTCTTGGAAGAATTACCTCCAAATGTAGCTTTTCTGACTTGGATGATTAACCACACTGGTACTTTCTGGTATTAGTCTTCTCACCTGTGGCATGCCAACTTCTAATATTGGTCAGCTGTTTTGGAAGCTCCAAGTTTTGTGGGAAATATCTATAATACAGTTTATTCTCAGCAAATATCATGCCAGGAATTGTGGTGCTTCTTTGAACTATCCCATTATTGGAGTATCTGATCTGAGTTTCCAAAATTATTTGATTACATCAAGACAAGATCAAGCTCAGAGGCTTATGTGCAGTGTACAAACTCAAAACAGTAAAAAGTGAAGGTAGCAGTAGCAAAGTTTAATAGTTTAACTAATTATTAATAAGCTTTTAAAATTAGTTGCTCTTTGATGTTCAGTTGATGTATAAACAATGAGAAGACTCATTATTGAAACTAACCCACTTTTCTGCCATATACAGTCTGACCTCCAAATTAAACTGCTTGAATGGGGCACACATTATATATATTACATGGGATTTATTATGAGAAACTTTTAGAAAATAGCTCTGTTTCATTTGATTATGAGGAGTAATTGGAAAATGAATGAATGATTATTTTGTTCAGAACTGACTGCTAAAGAAACATATACATCCATATGTTGTTTCCTCAGTAATGAGAAACTCTCAACTGAAAAGGGCATTGAGCAAAATAATTAAAATACACAAAAATATTGGTAGAACACCAATTTTTGTTGTTGTTAGCAAACATACTTTCAGGGTACTGTTTCCATCATCACACATAATTGCTGAAAGTGCCAAGTATGCTTGTGTTTCATTCCTGCAAATTGGTCAAGTACACTTTCACCTAGTTCCTTTTTTGTGTGTGTGAATTGAAAGGAAAAAAAAATACATGAAAATGTAAGCATATTTCTCCTAATATTTATTTCCTGCATTCTTTTCCTTACACACACATTTCCCCTAATATGATTATCCATTATTGTGCATGCTTTCATCTTAGTTGTGAACTGCATCACAGAATTTATTAAAGTCAAGATTTTGGCAGGCAACCATGTTCTTAAGGCAACTTAAGACAAAATGAGTTAGGGAAAGACATCTATTTGTGGCATGAAATGTATTCAATGCTTATAAGCTTCCTTTACAATGTTAAATTCTGATTTCATGGTGAATTCCAATTCCAGTATGAAAATGGTATTTCTGCATTTCAAAAAAAAAGGTTCAAAATGGCCATCTGTGTTCTTATATTTAATGCCCCTGATATTATCACTTGTGATATGGGTGCAGTCAAGAGCAGCATTAAATATGAGAGATTAGACACTTTATAAAATAAAGCATACTGGTTCTGTGGGCGTGGCTTGGTGGGCATGGCAGGGGAAGGCTACTGTAAAATCTCCATTCCCATCTAACTCTGGGATCAGCCAGAGGTGGCATTTGCCAGTTCTCCAAACTACTCAAAATTTCCTCTACCAGTTCTCTAGAACCTGTCAGAACCTGCTGGATTTTACCCCAGATCAAGATTTTATTAAATCAGACTTTGAGAGCAATGCTAATAGCGTGCATTATATATTGTACTAAACCATAATGCATCTTGCCAAGTGAAAAAAACAAAAAAATCCTTTTTAGAGTTTCCTGAAATATGTGAACCTGCTCATTAACTCATACCAGCTTTGGTCTTTTATCAATTGTTCTGTTGTTACTCTTGCAAGTACCTCCACTGAGGGCTACCATTTTAAGTCCTTGCCAACAATTTTCCAACATCTGTTTGTCACATAGACTGCAATGTTCTGTTTCCCTCCTATTTCAATGTATAATGTTTCCATTCTCTTCTTCATACGTATTGCAAATTTAGTCAACTCTTCTTTACATAAAAAGCTACAAGAAAAAAAATCATGCCCTCTTTGCCAATCTGTTTGTTTCTAATAAAGCAAATACAGGGAGCTTCAACTGTGTAAGGATCATCTAGGCACCTGTTTTCTTCTTAGAAGTCCATATACACACTCCTAAATGCTAGGGATATATAGATAACATTGAAGCGCTCAGAATCTAGGATGCTGTATGTTTGAAAAAGGCTAAAGATAATAACCAAGTTTAGATCATCTTGAATAAGCATACTAGAGTTCACTATTCTATTTTTCTCCACTTTTTATTATTCCTCTATTGTTCTCATCAGTATTCTTCAAGTTCTGCAAAGTTGTTTTCATTTCAGTCAGAAAGAATAGCTTGGATTAGACATATTTTTGCATGAATTCAAAACATTTTCAGAGTTTATTATTACCAAAGAATTGGACTTCTTTACTATAGATTTTAATTAATTTTAAGATGTATAAAATATGCAGCAGAATGCAAAGAAAGACCAGTTTAGCTGAAGATCATACCCAACAACAGAACTGATCAAAATGTGCCCATTTTAAGCATTTCTACTGTTTTATTTTTTGTTTTATTTTTTGCATTTTTGAACTGCTCATCTTCCCCCCAAAAAAGGACCATGGATGATGTACATTAAATTGTTAAAATACAAAATTTAAGATTTAGAAAATTTAGAAGGAATAAAGGATGATTTAACCCTGTAAAAAATTCTTTGAAAAGACAGATTATGGGCTCTCAGAGTACCAACCAACCACACACCTGTGTGATCCTCTGAGCTCCCCATATGAGACTACAAAGTCATATTTTAACTTCATTTTGGAAGGTCAGAAAAATGGGGGCCTGCCTCACCTACAGGGGGAGAATATTCCACAGGGTAGGGGAAATGGCAGAGAACACTCTTCATAGACCCATCAGTCACAATTCTTTAACTGACAAAGATACCATCTTTGTCCTATTACACTGGGACAAGCCAGTGTAATGGGACAAAGATGGTATCAGGGTTCCAATATCCCCAATGAAAGAAGACTCTGAGGCTTGAGTTTGGTCAAAGTCCCGTTTTATTAGAGATGTCAAATTGGCACATTTGGGAAAACCCAAATCTGAAAGTTTCCAAGTTTTCTCCACCCAAGTGAAAATTCAAGTCCCTGCCCAGCACCCACCTGTCCATCACATGATCCAATCAGGCACCATCAAAAATTGGAGATACCTCCCAGTCACCTCATTGCAGCTGCAGGACAAGGTGGCCTTTACACTCTGAGAAAAGAATGTTATCTTGACTATATATCACCCATATTTCATATAATTCCGCTCCCATTTTCCCACAGTAGAAAATGTGTCAGGGCTGAAGGCCCAAATGTAAAGATGGCTTCCAGGTCTGACAGATGGCTCTGTAGGTAGCCTTACCCCAGGTTTATTGTGTGCTAACTTAGTATGGGTCTGGTAATTCCAAACTATTCTGTTTTAAACATGAACCTAATACATTGTCTGATAATAGTCCAATTTATAAATTGACAGCCAAATGTTTATTAGCTTCACAATCTTTATCCATTAATTAGTGCATTGTTCTATTAGTATCTATTGCTCTGTTAGTATTCAATGATCCAAATAGGTGTCATCATTATGCTGATTTTACCTAGCTTTTGTCTGGAGCCAAAGATCAGCTCCATATATGAAGGTCAAATTAAACTAATTCATTGCTTTAAAAAAATATGCATGTGAATATTCTCAACTAATAGCACCTGCTTGGAGTGTCCTTTCCATCAATGTTTGACTCTGGGAGAACATATACCCCAAAATCAGATTAGTGATGACCTTGCTTCCTTCTGTAAACTGTGAAAACATGGATGTGCACCAGGATCTGCAGATCAGGAGGTTAAATGACTGAAAGATTTTTGTACATTGTTTTGCTAGGTTCAGCCTTGATGGCTATTGTTGTTTTATTTTGCTATTATAGTTTTTGCTTTGCTTTTTAATGTGCCACATTTGTGAGATAGGCACATGACAAAGTGGAACAAAAAAAGCAACCAATAACTTAAATGGTATACTTGTCAAGGTAGAGAAGGAGGAGGTATGGTGGCACAATGGTTAGAATACAATATTGCAGGCTAACTCTGCCCACTGCCAGGAGTTCAATCCTGACTGGCTCAAGATTGACTCAGCCTTCCATTTTCCCAGGTTTGGTAAAATGAGGATCCAGATTGTTGTGGGCAATATGCTGACTCTGTAAACTGCTTTGAAAGTGTTAGAAAGCCCTATGAAGCAGTATGTAAGCTTAAGTGCTATTTCTTTTGCTATTTAAATTCACAAAATGGCTTTAGGAGGCTTTAATACAATATGGTCTAGTAACTATATCAAAAATTGCTTTGCTCCAATGAGATTTCTAAAATATTTGATACTGTAGAACAGGGGTGTCAAAGCTGTGTTGTCATGGTGGTGTCACATGACGTATCACAATTCCCCCTTTCGCTAAACTGGGCATGGACAGTATGTTATGCATACGGTCCATGGGCTATGGGTTTGATAGCCCTGCTAAAGAACATAAATCTATTATTGGAAGTGGGGTTGGACATACATTTGCTCTAACTGATCAGTTACATTTATCAGCATAGCAATTAGCACCAATGGATTGGTATGATTTTTCCCCAAACAAATAGGGGCTTCAAAAGTTTCCCACAGTTCTGTTTCATTTGATCTTATTATAGAAATATTAGCAAAAGATATTAGAAGAAAAGAATATTTAACATCTTAATAGTAAAACATAACATCAAGCCATTAATCCATTTATAGGTGATATACTCATTTTTCTTCAAAATCTTAATAAAGATATAACACAATTGCAATTTTAATTAAATATATTTCATGCAGTAACTGGTTTAGAAGTTAACATTGATAAATTGTCTGCTGCGTTAATTAACATTGATAAAAGAATCACTGAAACAGGTTTAAAAAGCTATTGGACTTCATACCAGTCTGGATGGATTTAGATATTTAGAACTAAGTATTGCAAAGGATTGGCACTAATCAGAGAAACATAATTGTGATGCTCTTCTTTGCAAGATGAAAGTGAAACTTCCATCATGACACCTTCCATTATTTGCTTGATACAATAGCTGTATTCTAACTTTTATTTGTCTTAAAGTTATATTTTGCTTCAAACATTCCAAATCTGATTGTAAATTAAGTAGTTTTATTTGTGGCAAAGAATTTTTATTATATTTGTACTTAATAGTAGTTAAGTTAAGTGAAAAAAACCAAATGGTTTCTTTCCAAACAGGAACCTATCTTCCAGTCTCATGACGAAACTGTCCAAGTTGTGATTGTCCATTCATTTTTATTGGCAGAATAGTGGTGAACTGTTTCCCCAGTAGAACCTGTTCAGCCTTGACCATCTATGGTTCTGCCTTTCATGATTGCTTGGGATACATACTGTAAGCCTTTTATCATTACAAATTAAGCATCTGACTGAAGTCAGGTATAATCATATTACACTCTGCTGAAAGGTTGCTATACCACTTATCAAGTTACTATCTTGTGTTGAAGAGAAAGGAAAATTTATGCATATTACCATCTTTCATGCTGATGCCCTACTAGTCCTTTTGCTCAAATGTTTCTGAATAAATTGAGAGAATCGCATAATAATCTTTCATTATAGGTGTGATTGTTTTTTGCACTTACTTATTTCCCATGGCACATACATTATATAACCCAACAAATTGGTGATAAATAATTAATTAAATTCTACTACTAGCTGCCAGAGGTTTGGGGGTTTTTTGGCTGCAAAATTTTGGAAAATTGAAATACAATCTTCACTGGATTAGTGATATTTAAAAGTGAGGGAAATTGCCCTAATACAGCAAACAGCTTTGAAAAATCATAGATAGATAGATAGATAGATAGATAGATAGATAGATAGATAGATAGATAGATAGATAGATAGAGAGAGAGAGAGATAGAGAGATAGAGAGATAGAGAGATAGAGATAGATAGATAGATAGATAGATAGATAGATAGATAGATAGATAGATGATAGATGGATGGATGGATGGATGGATGGATGGATGGATGGATAGATAGATAGATAGATAGATAGATAGATAGATAGATAGATAGATATAAACATATTCCAATCAGGTCATCATTTATTGCTTATGATAACTATGTTTTTAAAAACAAATTAATTATGAAATAATGTACAAAAAAATCTACCAGTGTTCTGGTAGAAACAATGAATATTAATATTTGAAATGTTTATGTGTCTCCTTAAATTGTTTTATACTTTCAAATGCTCACATACAGATTTCCAAGATTTTTCCTTAAATTTTATTTTTATTTATCCCTCCTTTATTTTTTTAGCTTTTAATGTTTTATTTTTTTGAATAAAATCCTCTTCCCCATTCTAAATGTTTTGCAATCCATAGGTGAATAAAAACTTAATTTTGCCTGACACTTTAAAGTTCAACAACTTTAACGCTGCATTATTTCCTTTAAGAAAAAGGAAGGTTTCAAATGACAGTACATTTAACACTGTCATCACAAGGAAACTTAAGAAAAACAAGATAATGGGCATGACCACGTAATCAAAGCTTCAGCTTTTTTAGAGGTATGGATTTCATATAAAAAGAGATGAGACTAATGCTGGAGTAGTAATCACCTTGCCTTTTTTAAACATACCATCACCTACCCTGATTCCATTAATGTTTTATTTTCAAGTGAAATAGTAGTCATTGATGAATGAAGACAAATATATGTGTCCCAGGATAATGTTACAGGATCCAATTTCAGTTGGTCACCAGGACCAGAGGTTTTGTCTTCTGAGCTTTCAGATTTGTGCTGCAGCCTATCTTCAGAGAACTTCTATAGAGCTTCTCTAAAGCTCAGAAGACAAAAACTCTGGTCCCAGTGACCGATCCAGATTGGATCCTGCAGTAGTCATTGAAGTTCTTTTAAAATTTGTAACATGGAATATGAAGAAGAAGAGTCATATGAAGAAGAGTTATCCACAAGAACCTATGTGAAATAAAGTAATACAGTACTCAAAATGGTGTCTCATCAAAACATGGAGATTCAAGATAATTTATGCAGAGATCCAGTGAAGTGTGGTCATCATATAAATATACAAACTAATGGTAGAAACACCTTTGGCAATTGTTTCAAAGTTGTAAGATATTTTTGGTTATCAACACCAAATACAGCTCCTGTTATTTAGATTGAACATTTCATATTCCATAAATTTGACTGATATTAAGGATTACATGTTTTAACAGGATAAAGTATGCTATCTGGTATGGTCAGAAAGTGGGGAAATGCTAATTTCTTAAAGAATTTATATTTGAAAGAGAATTGTGGCCAAAAATATGGATCCCAGTAGGCAAAGAGAGATAAAGTGGCAAAACTGCCACTGTTTCCCAGACAAAAGCTTCTAGACATTGTATTTCTTCTCCAACTTCATAGTAAGTAATTCTTCTGACCAAGTTTTATTAAACACAATTAATATCTAGGTATCAACTTAATTTGATCCTGCAGAAAAAACTTTTTTGTTAAAATTCTTGAAAGTGTATGCAGCTTAAATAAATCCCCAGGTAGCTGGATTTCAAACAGTCAAATATAAAATTAGCAAATGCAACATCTGTTCAAAACTATTATTTTATAATAACATTAATTGGCAGATGTCTTCAGATGACAAAGTGAAATGTATGTGCTGTAATTTGTTCTTTTCCACAGAGGTGACCTTGGGATCAATGAAGAATATATTTCCTAAATTAGCAATAGGCTCCATAATGTAGAGCTTTGTTTAAACAAAACCTGGAAATATAGAAATATTACCCTGCCCCATAAATGCTGCATTCATAGTGTGATGGAACTTGTTGCCTCAATGTCCCAAAAACTTTTTTTTTTTTGGAAAAGTTTGGTATTCCATAGCCACATAAAGTTCACATGGAATTCCTGTGCCAATTCAATTACAGTCTGTTTAATGAAGTGTTTCAGGTTTATTTCAGGAGTATTGCTAATTATTAATTAGCATATGGGGACCAATACTCTATCTTTTGTAGCCATGCTATGATTTTAAAATTCCTAGTACAATTAAATAAGTTCTAATAAGCTTTAAATAGTTTTTCACAAATGAAAAAGATGTCAAAAGTGAATGTAAATTTTCAGATCACTTACACAAGAACCCAATAAATTATTTTGAAATTAAGTATCCTTTAGTATCTTTAGTTGAGCTTGAGATTGACATAGCTGAAGGTCAGAGATTTACTGGAGGAATGGCAACCTTGCCCCAGTCACAATTCCCAATGCTCCAGCCATCAGGAATCTTTCAATTATTCATTTTGTTGCTGGTTTAATTATCAGCCTGTCTATGAGAAGGACCCATGCGCTGTAGTGAATGTGATGTGTAGATAAAATCTGATGCCATGCTGCATTTTCTATGAACAAGATTGATGCTGGAAACTAATTGTCATCCTATACAGGTGCTCAATAAAACCTGCAATGACATTAAAATGATTTGGGGTGTCTCATGACATCATCATGCAGATGGAACAAACTACTAATTGCATCATTTTGTGTAATGATGCAAGTATGTAATTTATGTGATCTACACAAGGACTTCAAGACACATTCAAATTCACTTCATCCCATTAAACCTAAGAGGCATCTATGCCATTTAATTGTCATGGGACACCAAGTGAGAGCACCCCTAAACCTGCATTGTCAAAGATGAAAGCCATTGTACTCCAAAGTTGTGTTTCTCTGAATCAAACATTTGTACTTATCTCAAATTGAATTTGCATGATATGATATTCAGTTGTATAATAGCAAACTTAGACTTATATACCACTTCATAGTGCTTTACCTCTCTACTTTTACAGAGTCAGCATATTGCACCCAACAATTTGGGTTCTCGTTTTACCCACCTCGGAAGCATGGGAGGCTGAGTCAACCTTGAGCCTAGTGAGATTTGAACTGCCAAATTGCAATCAGCCGACAGTCAGCAGATGTAGCCTGCAGTACTGCACTCCAACCACTGCGCCACCGTGGCTCTATTACTATTGGATCACTCCTTCTTGTTATGCCCAAGATTAGAACAAAATTAGAACAAAGGAAACCATAGTTATGGATTCTAGATAAATTAATTATGTCTTGGTGAAATCATTTCCTTTATGATATCATGATATAATGTCCATTTGTGTCTTAACTCCAGGTTATACAGAGTTCTTTAAAGGAGAATATTGTCTAAAACAGTAAACATTTAAGCAGTTTCCAATCTGGAACCTTCCTCCAGGTTTTTTGAAACAATGAAGTTCCAGAGGAACATCTGATAGCATCTCTAAGGGTTGCTTTCTAACAAATCTGGAAGATTCTGTTTTGGAAAATGTACCTAACAAAAGGTAAGACGGGAGCTACAGGGCTCGCCATTACCGGGGAAGGAGGGTTTGCTACGTCACAGCGATCTCTTGTTCCAACCCTGAAAGCTCAACTTGGGAACCAGGTGACATGGGAAGTCAGGGCCCTGGTCTCCGGTTGCTGTTGCTAAATGCCAGGTCTGTGATTCATAAAGCTCCCCTCGTCCGGGACTTACTATTAGACGAGGGGGCAGACCTGGCATATATTACTGAAACCTGGCTGGGCCACGAGGGAGGAGTCCCCCTCTCAGAAATGTGCCCAGAAGGGTTTCAGGTGCTCCACCAGCCACGACACCAGACAAGGGTGGGGGAGTCGCAGTTATTATCCGGGAGTCATTAGCTCCTCGCAGGATCCCTGCTCCAGAGACTGCCGGGTGTGAGTCCCTCCTTGTAAAGTTGGACCTAGAGGGTCAAGTGGGCTTGTTTCTGACGTACCTACCTCCCAGCTCACAACAGCCCTGCCTGTGCTCCTAGAGTCAGTAGCCAGACTTATAGTACTGGGGAATTTCAACCTGCCATCTCTTGGCAAATGCTCCGATGGGGCCCAGGAGTTCATGGCTTCCATGACAACCATGGACTTGACCCAGGTAATTCAGGGTCTGACTCACGTGGCGGGACACACACTCGACCTTGTGTTTCCCTCAGAGCAGTGGAGACGTGATCTAAAGGGGATAGAGATCTCGTCCTTGTCATGGTCAGATTACTTCCTGCTGAGGCTTGATTTTCGGAAGCTACTCCCCCACTGCAGGGAGGTGGAGCCGATTAAATGGTTCCGCCCTAGGCGCCTGATGGACCCATTGGAATTTCAGATGGAGCTTGGGGAGATACCTGACTCCCTTGCCCATCCAACTGAGTCCTTGGTCGCTGCCTGGAATACAGTGGTGGCTAGGGCATTAGATCGGATTGAGCCTTTGCAGCCTCTCTGTGGCAGTGGATCCAGGAGGGCACCTTGGTTTACCAAGGAACTCCAGGAGATGAAGCGTTAAAAGAGATGCCTAGAGCGACACTGGAGGGCTAATAACTCTGAATCCAACTGAACACTACTAAGAGCCGTTATTAGAACTTATTTAGTGGTGATACGGGCGGCAAAATGTGCTCATTTTTCCGCTCTTATTGCGTCCGCAGAATCTTGCCCAGCCACCCTGTTTAGGATAACCCGCTCCCTCCTGAAAGGGAGGGATGCAAGTGAACCCTTACAGGGAAGAGCTGAGGAATTTGTTCAGTTTCTGTTGGACAAAGTCACTCAGATTCGGACTGACCTAGACTCCACTTGGACAGTGCCAGCAGAGATGCCGAGAGAGGGCCTTGATCAAATTTTGTGGAGTGAGTTCCAGCTTATCACTCCTGATGAAGTGGACAAGGCCATGGGAGTGATGAGTGCTGCCACCTGTTTACTGGACCCGTGTCCCTCCTGGTTGGTTTCGACCAGCAGGGAGGTGACGCGAGGCTGGATCCAGAGGATTGTGAACACCTCTCTTCAGGAGGGGTCTTTCCCGCAACCTTTGAAGGAAGCGGTGGTGAGACCCCTCCTTAAGAAGCCTTCTCTGGGCCCAGCTGCCCTTAAAAACTATAGTCCAGTCTCCAACCTCCCTTTCTTAGGGAAGGTTGTTGAGAAGGTGGTGGCCTTCCAACTCCGATGGACCTTGGATGAAGCGGATTATCTAGATCCCTTTCAGTCTGGTTTCAGGCCTGGTTACTGCATGGAAACCGCTTTGGTCACGCTGACCAATGATCTCTGGCGAGCTAGGGATAGAGGGCATTCCTCTATCCTGGTGCTCCTTGACCTCTCAGCGGCCTTCGATACCATCGATCATGGTATCCTTCTGCAGCGGCTGGAAGAGGTGGGAGTGAGAGGCACCGTTTTACAGTGGTTCTCCTCTTACCTCTCTGGCAGGTCGCAGTCAGTGTTGGTTGGAGGACAGAGGTCGACCCCTAGGCCCCTTAAATATGGGGTGCCACAGGGCTCAGTCCTGTCCCCCCTCCTATTTAATATCTACATGAAGCCACTGGGTGAGATCATTCGCCGGTACGGGATTCAATACCACCAGTACGCGGACGATACCCAGCTGTATCTGTCCGCCCTGTGCCAACTCAGTGAAGCAGTGGAAGTGATGTGCCAGTGCCTGGAAGCTGTCAGGGTCTGGATGGGAATGAACAAGCTTGCACTCAACCCTGACAAGACCGAGTGGCTATGGATGCTGCCCCACAAAGATAGTCCAGATATTCCATCTCTAAACCTGCGGGGTGAAATCTTACACCACTCAGAGATGGCCTGCAACTTGGGTGTTCTCCTGGATCCGCAGCTAACACTAGAACACCATTTTTTCAGCTGTGACCAGGGGAGCTTTTGCCCAGGTTCGCCTGGTGCACCAGTTGCAGCCCTACCTGGACTGGGAGGCACTCCAAATGGTCACTCATGCCCTCGTCATCTCAAGACTCGACTACTGTAATGTGCTCTACATGGGGCTGCCCTTGAAAAGTGTTCGGAGACTACAATTGGTCCAGAATGCAGCTGCGCGAGCGATACTGGGTGTACCGAGATACACCCATGTTACACCTACCCTCCGTGAGCTGCACTGGCTCCCTATTGGTCTCCGAATGCGCTTCAAGGTGCTGGTTATCACCTTTAAAGCCCTACATGGCCTAGGACCTGGATATCTCCGTGACCGCCTCCTGCCACATACCTCCCAGCGTCCGATAAGATCTCACAGGATGGGCCTTCTCCGGGTGCCGTCGACTACACAATGTCATCTGGCGGCTCCTCGGGGGAGAGCCTTCTCTGTAGCTGCCCCGGCCCTATGGAACGATCTATCCCCTGAGATCCGGACCCTCCCCACCCTCTCAGCCTTCTGGAAGTCTACTAAGACCTGGCCTTCTTGATTGAGCTCCAGCTCCACTAAGATTGAGTGCATGTTGTGTTCTTTTAACTGCTTTGTCTCTGTATTTTAAATCCTTTTAATATTTTTAACTTGTTTTTATGTAAGCCGCCCGGAGTCCTTTGGGATTGGGCAGCATACAAATTTATTAAATCTTAAATCTTAAAAATTGCTATTGTTTTATAGGCCAATGCTGCAGCAAAAATCCAAGAAAAACTTTATAATATACAGTATATTAAAAATATTTATGGATAGTACAATATTCAGTTTGGGATTATAAATAGCAAGACAATTGCTTTATAATATATTGTGATTGATGAAAACATAGACACACATATACACATCTCAAAGATATACAAACCTGTATGCCTCCTTTTTAGCAGTTATAAATCCTCTTTGGATGAAGGTCAGAAGCAGGTACAGAGATGTTTAAATATATCTGCACAACCACACTTCATGCATTTAATGTGGGAAAAACAAATGTTATCGGTACAGTTCCTCACTGAAAAGGTGCCAGATAAAATTCTGGATACTGACAATTAAAAGCTTGAGGTCATAGTTCATGCCTAAAATAAGAAGGGGTCTGTTTTTATTCCATAGGAGCAACCTTTTAAAAAGATGTATCGCTTTATAATGAGTTTTAGCCCTATCCTTATGCCATTGTTTTTATTTTCTTCATGCTTTAATTTTTTTTCTATTATGAGCTGTTAAATATTTAAATTTAAAACTTGGGAAGGTATTTGAGGGCATTATGGAATGCAGAAAGCCGGCAAATGAACTTAGAAATAAATACATAAATGAAAAACCCTGATGTGAACAATATTGAAAAGCATTTCTCAAATAGTGTTAGGCTGTTTGCTGCATTTAATTTCCTACCTTCTTGATGATTTGTGAGATCAATGCAATAATACTTTCAATTTCATATTAAAAAAACCTTTTTCTATTTCTATCTTTCTCTCTGACCTTCCTCCAACACACACACACACACACACACACAGCAGAAATAAAAATTATAAACAGATATGGTACCTTATTTCTTGGAAGGAGTTCATATAAAGCCAGTTGGTGAAGACATGTACCGTATGCATTTTCCATAGCTAAAATGTAAACTCTACTTTGCTGAAAGGCATGAAAGAAAATGAAATTAATGTTGATAGAGATAGACGCTTTTGATTTCATTTTTATTGACTGGAGCAGTAGAGTGCAACTAAGAAGGTTGAGAAGAAAGTCCTTTAGTTAATTAAAATACATTAGATACATGAATTTATTTGAGGGTTCATGTTAAATAAAGACAAATGAAATGTTTTAAAAGAGGTTGATGAAATATATTATTTACTCTAGAAAAGTAATTCTCTTCTGTCAATACACCACAATATATTTAAGTATGTATCAAATGCCTACATTTTTAAGTGTTTTAATTATTCTGCTAAGAAATGCATGTGTTTGATTTGCAATATTCTGAATGATTGCTGTAGGGAGCTTGCCAGCAAGAGCCAATCATCTGGAACACTGATAATGCTTATTCTGTTAGTCAAATCAGGAATCTTTGAATTCCATTGTAGAAAAAATGTAGAGTGTGGAAAACCCATGATCATATTCATTGATTAATAAGTCATATAAAATGATCTTGCAGCAGTTGTGAAAAAACAAGCAAGTGAAGGAGATTTGGTTATCTTCTAGGGGGGATTGAAAGTCTGGTCTGAACTGAAGTTCAGGCTCTTTGAGACAGCAAACTGAGACTGCTTGATTCCAGTCAAAACTAACTTTGGCTAAAAGATTGATTGGGACTTGGAGATATTAGATCCTATCATAAAGGGCAAAATGTCTTGTATATTGCACAGCTGATTAACATGTGATAAGTTGAACAATATGACTGCCATGTTATAGTCAAATCAAGGCTAAAAGGAATATATATCTATAAACTGATTATATATAATCAGTAATCTGTCTGTCCTAAATAACTAATGATCCCTTCTGTTCAAGAGGGAGCTTGAGGTTTTCCCTGATAGTGATTCAGCTGATCTCCTAGATGAGGTCTCGTAACATAGCCTTAGCACAAAGGGTCTATAATTGTACGTTGGTCATCGGGTGCTCCTTGTTTTTCTTAAGAATGCTGGGAGATAAAAAGTCAAGAGAGAAGCTCAGAGATGAAGAATACATTCAATTAAACATGAGCAAAAGCCCACATTAAAAATGATGTAATGGCAAGGATTATTTTTCCATTGTTATCACAACCAAAGATAGCAATCTTGTTGAAGGAGCTAAGGAGGAAGTGTTAGAGTTCAATCCTGACAAGATTTTTGACTCCCTGTGTCTGGAGGAGTGTTATCCTTAGACCTGAATTGGGTTGGAGTTCCACTGGAGTGGAAATAACTTGGTGCCAGCGTTCCAAGTATCATGCAGAATTAAATCAGAGTCCAAGGCAAAACGATCCTTAAAGTTCCAATTTAATAAATCAGATATCTTACCACATCTGTGGAATCCCAATTCTGGAAGTTATCTAGGATTCCCACCCAGTTGAAAGTTCATGATCTTGTCCCCACACCCACAAATCCATCACATGGTCCAATCTTCTTCCCCGCTGGTAATGATAACCTTAGTCTTCTAGAAAAGAATGACAACAACACATTCCACAATTCTACTCCTTTCTATTCCCCCCTCCCAACTACTACACTAATGAAACAGCATAATGAAATAAGAGAGTGTGTGACAGGCCAAAGATCCTAAAAGGGATATAACTGCAGGCCTGACACTTGGAAGCTGCAGTTGGTCTAGAATATAGCAGCATGTTATAAGCACACTTTGTTTGGCCCATGTAACATCTTTATTCTGTGAGTTGCACTGATTGGTATTTGGGTTATGGGTGAAACTCAAGATGCTGTTTATTACCTATGAAGCCTTTTGTGGAATATAAGATGGCTGTCTAAAGGACAGTTTGTCTTCTGTGGCCTCTCCCCCAGCCTGTACAGTTGGGCAGTTGAGACAGCCCAGGTCGTATTCAGCTGTGTTATTTGATGGGACCTAGAAAGCAAGCTTAGGAAAATTTGGGTTTTGTTGCTTATTTTTGTCATGCAGAACCTGCAATTTTTACTTATTATTCTCAATATAGTGTGATCAGCAGCATCAAAAAACAATCAAACTATTTTTATAGGCCTGAAAATAGAACTTCCAATTTTAAAAGCAAAGATTGTACCAAGTGCGAGAACAGGGGACTTTCCTAAGCACAGAACAGAATATTCTCTACATTTATTCCTCAAATAGGTTTGTTGTCATATATTTACAGCATTTTACTGCTTCTGAAATCTTTTAGATATTGTGTACACAATGAATACTTGCAATTTCCCATTTTATATTTTGTGTTGTACAAAATATAGTGACAGTTGAAAGTGTGTGTGTGTGTGTTGCATTTGTGCTGATAAATAAATAACAAAGGTAACATAAAAATGGCTCCTAGGGTGAGCCGAAAGACATAAAAGGGAAGCAGTATGCTCCCTCCCATATTTGAGCATACCAGGGGTTGTGACACAATACATACATACATGTATTTTATGTATATGTGTTTATGTATGTATACGTACATATATACATATATACATATGTACACACGTACACACGTACACACACACACACACACACACACACACACATATGTGTGTGTGTGTGTGTGTGTTTTTTTATTTGTGCTGATAAATAAATAAAGGGAGACTAGTATAGATCTATTTCAAGCTATTTAGCTCTCATCAGCTAGCCATACCCTTACTGGGATTCGAACCTGTGCTGTATTGCATCTTAGGCAAACGTCTTAGCCATCAAGCCATATATATATATATATATATATATATATATATATATATATATATATATATATATATATATATATATAATTTTATCAAGAGAAATAAAATTATGAAGCTGAGTAGTTGGATCATCTTTTTCTGATTACTCTTTACCTAACTTTAATAGAATTATGGGACTGTCTAACAAGAGTTGTCTAAAATTTGATGGAGCCATTTACTGGGTGGGGTGGATTCCACTAATCTATTCCCCTCTTGATATATGGTTTCATATTGTTGTAATTAATAATAATCATGTTTCAGGGTCATCTTTAGTCAGACTCTAATTCTCAACCAGTAATGTCAGGTTTCCTATTAATGGGACTTCATAAATTATTGATATAAAGAAATAGCAAATTTACAATAGTGATTCAGGGCTAATCTTGTAGCTCCATCTCATTTGATGTATGGCTTCTCCTGGTTCCAGACCACAGTATTTGTATCCATGGGTTATGAGACAGAGAATCTTACAGATATCCACATGAATCAACCTTGCCTCAGGCATCCCTATAAATATGTGGACAGTTAAGTTAAAACAGAAGGAGCTCAGAGTTTGAGGGGTAAAGTTATAGCAGAGATTCATCCCTTCTAGATCCTACTTATGTGAAAGAGCTATTCGACTTCAATTTGGACTCAATGCACACTTTTAAATAATGCTTTCAGTTCTGTTCTACTTTAGAGAAAAAACAATTAAGGTTCAACACATCAGTCCAGTTTTCTTTTCAGATCTGGTGTAACCCCCTGGTAACATTTAATCCCCTTCTGACCTTTTTCAAGAATCTGAACAAAGGGGCTATAAAACCTTTTCAATGCTCCTTCAATCAACCCTTGAGCTCAAGTAATGCATGAAACAATATAGAAAAGGATGTACACCAGCCACAAGTTTCAGTTTAGACTCCAATTCAATGATTCAGAGAAGAGTTTGATTCATCTCCAAGTAAGTTAAAGGCTGCCTAATTCAATTCAGAGGATAAAGAGTCACAATACTCATTAATTTCATTTGAATCCAAGAAACCACTTTCTTCCCCTTCTCACAGGATAGGTTGAAAAAATGTCGTTATAGAAATACTTGATGAAGCTAGTAAATTTCAACCAGTTTACAGCAGGATCAACAAATTTGTGGTGCTGAGAATATATTTAGACTTCCCAGATCATGGTATGAGTACCCTAACTCAATAAATAATGTGACAATTTACAAAAATGGTTGCCAAGTCAAAAATATCAATTTCCCAAACATTCCTCATTATTCCCTAGAAAATATTACTTACAGAATCCAAACAGTTTCCTCCAAAGTATGATGGTTAATGGCTGGTAAGAGATTTTTTTGTTTTCTTAGCACTCTCCCCGCCCCCATTTTTAAAGAATGCTTTCTTCCAAAGCCATGCATCTAGGGCAGTGGTTCCCAAAGTGGGGCCCATGCCCCACAGGGGGAAATTTGATTTTTAATGGGGGCAAATAGAACCTTGTTTAAACCAAGTTAATGGCTTTTTAGGCTTCCTCTGCATGAATAGAGTTTACTTTTTGAATAAAGTAAGAATTATATGTCATAGGAGGGGGCGGGCATCAGGATTTTAAAGACACTTAGGTGGGGCATGGCCAAAAAAGTTTGGGAACCACTGATCTAGGGTCCTCCTAGACTCATTTGAATTATTTCTTATAAAGAAGGACTACAATATACTGCCTGGAATTGTTGATGGTTTGATTGTTGGTATGCATCCCTAATTTATTTATTTATTTATTTATTTATTTATTTATTAAATTTATATGCCACTCATACCTCTTTACAGTGGGTGACTTACAATCAAAATCATAAATATTACAGTAATGAAATATTAACAAGATTAGGGACAAAACCTGAAAACCAAAAGCAACAACCATGGGGTGATAGCACTATTCATCCACCAGCCACCTCCAACAAAGACCACCACATCAGGACCCCAAGCCAATAAGCAGAGTCAGGTTTTAATGCCCCTCCAATGACAAGAAACATCTTGGATTGGACGTAGAAGCAAACCAGCATCAATGCAGCTCATGCAACAGCAGTGTGACATGTGCATCCCGGGGCAGCAAAAACTATCTGCACCATGGCATTCTGTACCTATTGGACCTTCTGAATAGCCTTCACAGGTAGCCACAAATAGAGCATATTGATGTAATGAAGAGCAATGGTCCCTAACTTTTCCAACTTGGCAGTCTGGCCTGGTATATGTGTGTGAGAGAGAGAATGGCAGGTACATGCACTTGCCTATCACTTGCGTGAGTGGAGCTTCAAGCACACACACTTACTCATCTCTCCCGCTGCCTAGTTTTGAATAGGCCACAGCCCAAGGATTGGGATTGGGGATTGGGAACCCCTGATGTGGAATGCATTGTAACAATATAGCTGTCCTTAATGTATTTGAGTACTACAAAAATGACAAACACACAAAAAAATTAAAGAAAAATAAGCAGAGAGTCATCATTTCAAAGCAAAGCAATGATATTACTTAGCATTTACTAATCATGGCTCCAATGTACCTTATAGGTATATTATCTCACAAAAGTTAAAACCTAACGGAACAGAATGTCTCTTTTGGAAATATAAGCCTTAGGAAGCAGTTTGCTTATTTAATGGACTTATTTATTTACTTCTACCATCACCCCATAGCTAATATGTTTCATACAATGCTGCAGTATAGTGAAACAATTGTTCATATAAAATACCTTAAAAGCAATGGAAGCTAATACTGTAGTTATGAGGCCTAAAAATAACTCAAGAGTTTAAGCTCACTGAAAAGACATTGGCAGAGATTTGAAAGAACTAAAATTGCAGAGAGAATAAAATAGATTTGCCCAACACTAGGTAAGTTTCAAGGAAGATCTCTATGGAGAATTTTTCAGGTTTCAGCTCACACTATTTAATTTACAATCATGCATGCTTTTTCTGACCCAATCCCCTGAAGTGAAACTTCAGTAAGATATTCAAAGCTTTCTGTGGATTAAATTGGAACACGTTCAAAATAAAAAAAAATGAAAACCTTTTTCAAAATAAAAAAAAATGAAAACTTGATCTTAAATCAATTAAGTGCCCATCTTTTCTGTCTTTAATCTTTAACATGCATTCGCTTTCCTTATTTTTATTCAGGAACAGGGAGGGAAGGGAGATAGTGAAGAAACTATAGGAAAGGCAAATAAATGCTTCTTTTCTTCTGTTGTATCATTGCATTGTATAATAGAAAGCCCTTGGAAATGAAAAATTTCCAAGACCTTATACAATTTACATCCATCTCAGGTGCTCCCTGTCATTTCTGCCCTGGCATCTTCTGCCAGTGGAGGAAGGCAAGAAAGTATGGTGGCTTTAAAGTTAAACCACAAAAGAACATCAGAGTTCAGGTCCAGTACCATGTAGGGCTTTAAAAGTAACGACTAGCACTTTGAAGTGGGTCCGGAGACCAATGGGGAGCCAGTGCAGCTTGCGGAGGATAGGTGTAACATGGGTGTATCTGGATACACCCATTATCGCTCGAGCAGCTGCATTCTGGACCAACTGCAGTCTTCGAACACTCTTCAGGGGCAGCCTCATGTAGAGCGTGTTACAGTAATCCAGTCTTGAGGTGATGAGGGTGTGAGTGACTATTCGAAGTGCCTCCCAGTCCAAATAGGGCCACAACTGGTGCACCAGGCGAACCTGGGCAAAGGCCCCCCTGGTCACAGCCAACAAGTGGTGTTCTAACATCAGCTGTGGATCCAGGAGGACCCCCAAATTGCAGGCCCTCTCCGAGGTGTGTATAATTTCACCCCCCCAGGCTAAGAGGTGGAATGTCTGGACCATCTTTGGGAGGCAACATCAATAGCCACTCGGTCTTGTCTGGATTGAGTGCAAGCTTGTTCACTCCCATCCAGACCCTGACAGCCTCCAGGCACAGGCACATCACTTCAACTGCTTCGCTGAGTTGGCACGAGGCGGACAGATACAATTGGGTATCGTCCGCATATTGATGAAATTTGATCCCGTGCCGGCGTATGATCTCACCCAGCGGCTTCATGTAGATGTTAAATAGGAGGGGGGAACAGGACCGAGCCCTGCGCACCCCATATTTGAGGGGCCTAGGGGTCGATCTCTGTCCCCAACCAACACCGACTATGACCTGTCCGAGAGGTAGGAAAAGAACCACTTTAGGACGGTGCCTCCCACTCCCACCTCGCGTAACCATCGTAGAAGGATACCATGGTCAATTGTATCGAAGGCCGCTGAGAGGTCAAGAAGCACTAGGATAGAGGAATGTCCTCTATCCCTGGCCCGTCAGAGATCATCAATCAGTGCGACCAAAGCAGTTTCGGTGCCGTAACCAGGCCTGAAACCCGACTGAAAGGGATCCAGATAATCCGTTTTATCCAAGGTCCATCGGAGTTGAGAGGCCACCACTTTCTCAACAACCTTCCCCACAAAGGGGAGGTTGGAGACTGGGCGATAGTTGTTCAAAATGGCTGGATCCAGGGAAGGTTTCTTAAGGAGGGGTCTCACCACCGCATCCTTTAGAGGATGCGGGAAGGATCCCTCCAGAAGAGAGGTGTTAACAATCCTCTGGAGCCAGCCATGTGTCACCTCTCTGCTGGTCAAGACCAGCCAGGAGGGACACGGGTCCAGAAAACAGGTGGAGGCACTCACAGCTCCCATGGCCTTGTCCACTTCCTCAGGAGCGACAAGTTGAAACTCGCTCCATAAAATCTGATCAAGACCTTTCCCCGGCGCCTCGGCTGGTACCGTCCAAGTGGAGTCCAGGTCTGTCCGGATCCGAGCGATTTTATCCGACAAAAACTGAACGAATTCCTCAGCTCTACCTTGCAAGGGTTCGTCCGCATCCCTCCCTTTCAAGAGGGAGCGGCCAACCTAAACAGGGCGGCTGGGCGTGATTCTGCAGATGCAATAACAGCAGAAAAATGTGCACACTTTGCCGCCCGTATCACCACTAGAGAAGTCCTAATAAAGGCTCTTAATTGTGTTCGGTCAGATTCGGAGTTACTAGCCCTCCAACGTCGCTCTAGGCATCTCTTTTGGTGCTTCATCTCCCGGAGTTCCTCGGTGAACCAAGAAGCCCTCCTGGATCCACTCCTGTGGAGAGGCTGTAAAGGTGCAATCCGGTTTAGAGCCTCCACCACCGTTATATTCCAAGCAGCGACCAAGGACTCCACCGGACTGTGGACCAGAGAGTCAGGTATCTCACCAAGCGCCGTCTGAAATCCCATAGGGTTCATCAGGTGCCTGGGGCAGAACCACCTAATCGGTTCCCCCTCCCTACAGAGGGGGATTGGTTTCCGAAAGTCGAGCCTCAGTAGGAAGTCATCTGACCATGACAAGGGCAAGATCTTGATGCCCTTCAAATCAAGAGAGAAATACGAGGTTGAGCGTGTGCCCTGCTGAATGAGTCAGATCTTGAATTACCTGGGTCAAGTCCATGGCTGTCATGGAGGCCATGAACTCCTGCGCTTCGTCAGAGCGATCACCGAGTGACGGCAGGTTGAAATCCCCCAGCACTACAAGCCTGGGGAACTCAACCGCCAGCTCGGCTACTGACTTGAGGAGCACAGGCAGGGCTGTTGCAATGCTGTTGGGAGGTAGGTACATTAGCAACTAACCCATTTGACCCCCAAGGTCCAACTTCACCAGGAGGGGCTCATTTAGCAACAACAGCCTGAGACCAGGGCCCTGACAACTCTCGCCATCTGGTCCTGGAGTGGAGCTAGTAAGGCCGGAAGGAGGGATCGCTGTGACGTAGCAAACCCTCCTTCCCCGGTAATGGCTAGCCCTATAGCTCCCGTCAAACCTGCCTCTCCCAACCATGACTGGAATGCTCCGGCCCATCCCCGCGCCCATAGACCCCACTCTCCCCCCCGTAGCCTCCGTTCTCTCCGGCAGGCCATTTATATAATTCATTCTAGGACGAGAGGTAGGCCTGGGCCCCCTACCACTTCTGCTTCAGCACTCAGTGGAGGAGGCACCAGGCTGTACTCCCAGTCCTCTCATACATACCACAGTCACTCACTCATACAGTCCCCACAAGAGTCAATTAAAAGTACAAAATACAATGGAATACAGTAGATAATATAAATTAAATAAAAGTGGGTACAAGCATCAGCAATCATACCATACACACCTACATCCATAAAAATTGTGGAGAACTTAGGCTCAGTCAGTAAGTTTGCGCAATTATAAGATGGGAAACAAAGATGGAAAAGGAGGGAGAGCTCCTCCACTCCTCTCCCTCCTATAAGTCCCGAAGAGAACCACAGAGGGCCAAGGCTCCAGAGTCGTGATGAGTGGAATAGCTGCAGATGGAGGGGGCATAAGCACCAGATTGAGACAGGATGCAAGTTCGAAGCTTTCCCCCCCCCTCCAATTCTCGTTGTAGTCCAGAAGGAGAAAAATAGGGCCAGGACTGCAGATGACATAGCGGTCATGGGGGCCAGAGTAAGTGGAAGACAGAAAGGTCAATGGCTCCCCAGAAACAGTAGGGCTAGATCGTAACAGCTGGGCAGATGAAATGGTGGTCGCGGTGGCCGGGTTAGGTGGAAAAGCGACTGGCTCTCTCAGACAACAAGACCAGTCGCGGTGGCCGAAGCAGATGGAAAGCGGTGACTCGTCCCCCCCCCAACAGCAGAACTTGGTCGCAGCTCGGCTGTAGCAGCCAAAGCGGTAGAATGGCGGGAGGGTCGGCCAGTGCGGATGAAGTAGCAGTAGAGTCCACAAGCCCCTCAAAACTCCCCAAAGCTCCACCAAGCAGCTGAGTTAGGTAAAGAGGCGGACGCAGCAGTCGGAGCAGGAAGAATGGCGGCAAGGTCGAGGCTCCTCCGAACAGCAGAGCAGCTGAGCCGCGGGGGTTGGGACAGATAGAGCAGATGAAGCAGACCCACGGTGGCTGAGACAAACAGACCCGTTCTTTCTCAACCACAAAAGTCGGCCACGGCAGCTGGAGTGGAGGAAATAGTGGGCGCGGTAACCAAGCAAACGAGGCAGCAGCAGTCAGCAAGCCCCCCCCCCCAAGGGTCCTCCAAACTCTTCCAAGGTGTCCGAGCCGGCAAGCAGCGAAGCGGCAGTGGCGGCAGTCAAAGAAAGGTCCCTCTGCTGTTGCCATTTAAAAACCAGAGTATCCCAGAATTAGAAAACATTTTTTCCTGTATTTTTCTTTGTCCACACAGCAACCTCCTCCAAACTCTCCTCTTGCTCCTCCTCATGGGCTGAGCCTCCCAGCGTCCTGCCACTCCCCACCGCCATGCCTCCACCACCACCACCACTACTGCCGCCGCTTCTACTGCTACAGGCCTCCCTGTAGTTGCTGCCAGAGTCACAGTGGATGACTCTGCTTAGTGCTTAACTGTTTAAAAAAGCCTCTTTAAAAAGTGCCCTCTACAAGAGGAGGCGGGAGAACCACGTGCCTCATTTAGTCTATCTTTATGATCACTCAAGCAAGGTTAAGCAAGGGTTAAAAGCTGAAAAATTACTTATGTAGATGAGGCACGTGGTTCTCTCGCCCATAGAGGGCACTTTTTTTTAGAGGCTTTTTAAAACAGTTAAGCAGAGTCATTCATTGGAGACTCTGGCAGCAGCTAACCCAGCATGACCTCAGCAGCTCTTGCCTTTTTCCTTTTACATTTTTACATTTTCATCATGGCAGACAAGAGCAGATTTGAAATCCTCTGTGAAACAGCTGGAAAAGGTATGTGGGTCAGAGGGAGGGGGAGGAATTCAAAATTAATGTAAGTTGTATTATTGTAAGTAATTTGTGTTTCTGTGTGTTTTACCCTCCTCTGCTGGAGCGTGGGCTGGCACTTTTTTTAAATGTTTCGGCAACCCAAAACTGTTAAATTCAGCAGGCATGTTTATAATTAAGTGTGGGATGTCTCCATTAATATAATCTGCCCCTTTCTCCTTCTGATGGTGTTTTGTAGGAGAGGGGAGAAAGATGGGTTCTCCCTTGGTGTGGTAGAGCCCTTCCGAAAGCCCTGCCGCTGTATCCGCCATAGAGGCATCCCACGGGATGCCTCTATGTCAGACACAGTGGTGGGGCTTTGGCAGGGCTTTCGGAACACTGTAATTTTGTATGGTAATCCACACATAATATGTGAAAACATGTGCTTATTGACAACAACAGATATGTATAAAAGAGGAAAATAATATTCCCATATTTCTCTTGCAGCTTAAGGACTAAGCACTTTAGAATGCATTCAAACTTTTTTACATATCTATGTGCATTTTGGGAATTTATCATAAACTTGTATGCTGTTTGCTCATATTAACGTCTGTGATCAATCCTTAATATTTTAGATGTTCTCCAGTGATAAAAAATCAAAGAAACTGCAGAAAATATAATTATATTCAGTAGCAACTGTGAGGGAGCAACAAGGCAAATAAAATATTCCTTCTTCATATTCAGATGATGTGAAAAATACAACACCAGCATGCTGCCTCCAAAATCCTTTTGCAAACACAGTTGCTTCTCAGAAGTATTATCTGTAAGAAAGCCAAAACATTCCAACTGTGCAGTTGCTTCTTTCTATTGGGTTTTATTGGAGGTGGGGATGGATGGGGTAGAAGTAATAGTATGCAACTTCCTTTGGCTGAAAGTCTATACCAGCATGTCAAGGCCTTTCTTTTAAAAGTGGGTGGACCAAGAATCTCAAATTGGTCTCTGCAACATGTTTTCTCCTCTAAAACCCCATCAAAACTAGAAAATGGGTTATTTTTTTAGATTTCCCAATCTGGAAGTGGATCTGAGAAAAGGTATGATCAGGAGGTCAGAAGGGATCAAAGCCTTTTCATTGCCTGCCACAAGTATTCCTTGGTGTGTTGGTGATAAAATATATCCATGGGTGCATATAGGTGTAAGCATAGAAAAAGTGTGGCTGGAAAACATATTCATAATTAGTGAAACAATCCTAAACAGCCTCAAAGTTATTTTTTATTTTTTAAAAAAAAATCTAAAGGAAGAGTAAAGCAATATTTTTGGTATGAGGGGTGCTTTTAGCTATGGAAACATGTTGTGGAAGCTATCACAAAATGGTTTTTTTGCTGTAGGGAGACAATTACAAAACATCTGTTAGAGAGCTGACGTCGTGACGGCACAATGTGCAATCTTGGTGCTCCGAGATCACAGTCAAATTCCTGCTGCTGGATGGTCCATTTGGACTTAAACTGTCCTGCAGAGATGGTGATTGAGAAGGGTACCTCCTGCTGATCTCAGGGACACTGCAAAATCCCTGAAAGATCCAGGAATAGCCTTTTTTCCCAGTGACAGAAACGCAACTATGAAGCTGCTGAAGTTGGGACAGCTCCGGAATGGGAAGAAAGTAGAAAGAGAAAGTGTGCCAAATTGGTGAGGAAATTTTATTATTAGAGGAAGAGACTACCCAAGAAAAAAAATTAAGTTAAGATTGAAGACAAAAGACTGTAGGCAGTAAGATTGATCTGCATTGAACTTAGTGTGTTACCCAGTTTCTAATTTCTTTTTTTTCATGGATGGAAGTTTTGCAGGGGCTCCCTAATTTTTAAACTGAATGGATTAATTCTTTCTTCTTCTTTTTCACTTTTGCTTATACCTATGGATTAAAATTCTCCTTTTTTTTTTATAATGCTTGATTTGATTGATTGGATTGTTTTTGCTCTCGATTTAAGGGGTTTTTTTTCTTAAGCTTGGAATATAAAGAAGAAAATAAGAAGGAGTATAAAGAGGGTTGTAACAACAGGAGGAAAAGCAGTTACACTGCCAGTTAGAGGCTGGAAGCTAGATACATTGTTTTTTCTTCTTTCTCTTTGATCACTTGAGATTCAAGGTTCTTTCAGCTTGTTTACTGACAGTGATAGTAGGAAGAGCACAAGTTGTTTATACAGGTGCCTTTTGGAAGTTCTATCACTAACTTAACTATTGGAGGGAAGACAACATTTTGACTTGAAAGATAATAAATGAACCTGTTTGAAGTTTATTAAAATAGCCCTGAACCCTATAGTGGCAGTATCTGCAAAATTGAAAGAATGTCCCAGCAGAATAAAGAAACTGTAACATTGCAAATGATTATGTTTGAAATTCAAAATCTATTATTTGTGACAGATAGAATTGAAAAGAGATTGGAGAATATGGAATACAAAACAGAAAAATCTGATGGACAAACTGAGGGTGTTTACCAAATGAAGAAAGTGGAGGACAGAGTTCAAAAGATGGAAGAAAAAAATGAGCAAAGAGATAAGAAAACTGTGGATTCTAACAACAAAGTGAGCATGATTGGTAATGGCAAGAGCAGAATATGGAAAGGGGAGATGGATGGATTGGAACTCTACCCCAGACTTCAAAGCACAGAAGAAGAAAAGAGAGAAAAATTGATGGAGATAAGGAGAGAAATCTTGATAGAAGCACTAGTGATAATCAAAGATAAGCTGATGCAAAGAACAGATGTTGGGTTTCAAGCTTTTGTGAGATATGAAAGGAACAGCATGTTGCCAAGGGAGGTTTATAAAAGATTTATTAAGAAAGTAACTAGAACATTAATGCTACAAATGGCAAGAGATATAAGACCATACTATTGCTGGAGGATACAGGTTGATGCAATGAATACGTATAATAAAAATTAAGCTAAATTTAGTTTACTAGTGGTATGTATAAAATGAAGTGACAATAGCTATAGTTAAATAATGATTAAAAATGATAACAATACATATAGATATATTAGTTTGATATTATGAAATTTTATATAAACAATATATGGAGATTATGAGAGGAGGTTTAAAAGCTTTATCTAGAATATTTTATAAAGATGTATTGTGATTGGATGATTTTAGGATGATATAATGGAATGTTATCCTATAATTCTAGATTTTGAATATTATATATAAAAGGACATAAAAACAATTATAGTCAAATTAAGGTTGAGATATAATAATTGAGATATATGAATATAGATGAATTTAAAATATGTGATTTGATATGAAAAGCAGGTGGTGACTATCGAAGAGATGCATGGAAATACTGTAACCAACTGACACACTTTCTGCAATTTGTAATGGAAGATGGGTTTTTTTTAATTTTTATATTTGTTTGTCCTTGTTTAAAAAACAAATAAAAATTGTTTTAAAAAACAAAACATGTTATATTGCACACACTAATGAAATAATTCCATAGAATATTAGTCGAAACTTATGTTTGCTTTTGTCTTTATTTTGTGGGGGATGGTGGGACGCAGGCACGCTTCAAAATATGCCTTTAGAATCAGGGCTTAAGTGTTGCCTGGAATATTTTTGTAAAAAAAGGGTTTTGTGAGATAGGTGGACCTCATGCTTTAGGAACTGTGATTCCTTCTAGAGATGGCAAAAACATTTCTGTAATTTGCAACAAGAAAGTCTTAATTAGCTGGTTATTTTCTTAGCTTACAGTTGTTTGCCAATAACACCAAAAGAAAGGCATAGATATTAGCTTTCAAAAATACTTTCAATACTTATAATACAGTTAACTCTTTATTAGGGTCATTCATATTCAGAATAAGAATATAACAAAGTAAAACAAAATGTGTGGCAAGATTCTATCAAACTTTGGATCCTGAAAAATCCTGAGACTTAAATAATTTGTCATTAACCCAATTCCTAATGGCTCAATTGGCCAGACTCAACAAACCACAGAACAAATATTGGCCAGGCTAACAATAACAGTTGTATCTTTGTATGCTAATAAAAATGGAAGCAAAACATATATCAGAATCATCTGGCTTGTTGGTCAAAAATGGAATGGCATGAATATCTCAAGAAAACCAGCAATTTACTAAAAATAATAATTCAGGATCACAAGCTCCTCTGAGACTTAAAGGCAAACCTGATATCTCATAAGTATACTTTAAAATTTACTCTCCACTCTACTGATAGTAAAATATCAAGGTGAGACAGCATAAAAAGTAATTTCACTGGTCCTATTGCAATTCAAACAGAATAACAACATCAAACTTTCTTTTTTCATCTTAACTGCATAAGATTTACATTACAAAATAAAAACAGAACTTCCAAATGAAAGCTCAGATATTCTGTGATTTGCAATCAAGCTTTTGAAAAGGAAATGAACACCTGGGGGGAAATACCCTTTTGAAAAGTCATGTGTACTGCTTTAACAGAATAACAGAATTGGAAGGGGCCTTGGAGGTCTTCTATCCAAGCTTTTGCTCAAGTAGGAGACACTATAACATTTCAGACAATCAGTTGTCCAATCTCTTCTTAAAAACTTCCAATGTTGGAGACTGGCAATTTCTGAAGGCAAGCCGTTCTACTTATTATTTCACCTGTTAGAAAATTTCTCCTTATTTCTAGGTTTATCCTCTGTTTAATTAGTTTACATCCACTGTTTCTTGTTCTGCTTTATACACGATTTTCACAGCTGAAGAAAATTCTGTATACCACTATGATATAATGGAGTAGTAGGGGGGGGGAGGTTAGGAACCCTTATACTTAGCAATAGCAATAGCAATAGCAATAGCAATAGCAATAGAATAGCTTTCAGCCCTCTCTAAGCGGTTTACAGAGTCAGCATATTGCCCCCAACAACAATCCGGGTCCTCATTTTACTCACCTCAGAAGGATGGAAGGCTGAGTCAACCCTGAGCCAGTGAGATTTGAACAGCCGAACTGCAGAACTGCAGTCAGCTGAAGTAGCCTGCAGTGCTGCATTTAACCACTGCGCCACTTCGGCTCTCTTACTTGTACACTTAAACATTGGATGTATGCTAAGTTAATTGAAGTGCATTCTTCCTTCTGAAATGCTTAAGTGGATGAAATATCAAAACTGGAAGCATTTCTAAGGTAGTCAGATTTTAGAAACCGCACTAAAGTCCTTGAATTCAGTCCTGTTCAGTTGATAGATAAGATTCTAGCTTTTTAAAAAGTTGTCCTTTTAAGGTCTTTGTCTTCATATTGCTTTTTTGTTTTTTCATTGTTCTCTGAACCATAATGTGCGGCCTATGCCATACTTTCACTGACTATTCCTTTTGGTATGTCTCAGTTTTCTCGATCTCTGCCTTGATCCACAGTTTTCCAGCTTATTTTCTAAATATAATAATACAACTGTAAGTTTAAAATACTATTAATAGAACACATTCTACACACCATTTAAAATGTTGGCAGAAGGAAAAGCACAAGGGAGGGCAGAAATCACAGACCCAATTTTAATGAAGGAAAGACCTGGCTGAGGAGACAGGTAATTAATTGTGGGCAAGGAAGGACCATCCAGACTTCTCACAGCGAAGATCCACATAAGAAGCCATAATATACCTGTATATTGTTGAGCACACAGAAAAGGATCTTCTTTGACAATCTTTGTCCTGAACGAGAGCTGATAGGTGAAATTATCCTCTATCCTGACTCCAAATTGTTTAGGGACCAACCTTCATGAAGAAGACTCTCAGCAGGTGACTCTGTCAGAAATGTTGAAAGGAGATACCCTGTTTCCCTGAAAATAAGACCTCCCTGGATAATAAACGCAATTGGGCCTTTGAGTGCAAGCAGTAAAATAAGCCATCCCCTGAAAATAAGCCCTCCCCATAAATATTGTAACACAGCAGCAGCCATGATGTGACCATGCTCACCACCTCCTGCACCTCAAAAATAATAAGACCTCCCTGAAAATAAGGCCAAGCACTTATTTTGGGGTTTAAAAGAAAATAAGACCCTCTCTTATTTTTGGGGAAACACAGTAGCAAAATGGGGCACGATGAAATTGAATAATAGTCAAGGGCTCACAGACTGGAGCCATCCCCATTTACTCATTAAATTCCATTCTTTGCTCATTTATATTGTCATGTTCTTTTTTCTGTCGATGGTGATTTTGGGCTTTGGTATTGTATTTACTTGTGCTGATAAATAAGTGAAATAGATTATGGGTTATAATTCATATCAACCAGCTTTCAGTTCCTTTGTAATAATTTTTGGTGTTATGCTGTTTTACTTTTCCTAATGTAATGCAGAATGGACAAGATTTGTGGAATCTACATTTCAAATAAATAGCCTTCTGCATAGAAACCAGGGATGGATTCCTGCCAGTTCTAACCTCTTCTATAGAATAGGTTCCAGAAATCTACAGTGCTGTTTAGAACCGGTTCCAGCTCCTTCCTCCCGCCCGTCCGCACATCATCAAGATGAAGAGCGAAAGGAGGAATTCTAGGAATTAAAGTCCACAAGTCTTAAAGCTGTCATGTTTGAACACTCCTGGTTTTTTTTTTCTAAAGTTTAGGGGTGCAAGGGTCTTGTAACTTGACAGCTTTAAGATTTGCGTGCTTCAAATGCCAGAGTTTCTGAGCCAACATTTTGGTTGCTAAGCAAGAGTGTTGTTAAGTGAGTTTCACCACATTTTACAAGTTGGCCACGCCCACCCAGTCACATGGCTGTCAAACCACTCCCACCCAGTCACATGGCTGGCAAGCCACTCCTACCTGGTCACATGGCAGGCCACATCTACAGAAGAGGTTCTAAAAATTTTTGAAATCCACCACTGATAGAAACACAATAACAAGCTGCTCCCTAGCTTCATATCATCTCTGAAGGTTATGCTGGTCCTTCCATACAATACAACATACCACTTTCCAGTTTCATATTATGCCCAAAGGTTATCCTATGCCTTCCAACAGATTCTTAATTTCCACCCACACCATTCCATTAAGGATCTAAATGCTACACTAAACCTCATTAATTTAATTGAACCGGGAGGCCCTCACAACAGTCACTCGTGCCCTTGTGACCTCTAGGCTGGAATACTGCAACATGCTCTACATGGGGCTGCCCTTGAAGAGCATCCGGCGACTTCAGCTAGTCCAGAATGCGGCCGCGCGAGCGATTGTGGGTGCACCTCGGTTCACCCACATAACACCTATCCTCCGTGAGCTGCGCTGGCTACCTGTCGATCTCCGGGAGCGCTTCAAGGTGCTACTTGCCACCTATAAAGCCCTTCATGGTAGTGGATCTGGATACTTGAGAGACCGCCTCCTGCCAATTACCTCCTCGCAACCGATTAGATCACATAGATTAGGCCTCCTCCGGATTCCATCTGCCAGTCGGTGTCGACTGGCAACCACGCGGAGGAGAGCCTTCTCGGTTGTAGCTCCTGTTGTAAGTTAGTCCTCGCTGTTACGAATGACAGCTCGGCAGCAGCCAGGTGCGTCTTAGCCAATCAGACGCGCCTGTCAGTTGCCGGGCGAGTCTGAGGAACTATAAAAGGCAGACTCGTTCAAACTGTCAGTTGTTCAGCACCAGAGCAGACGAACACTCCAGTCCAGCTGGAGCTGCTTCTCTGCCTCTCTCTCTACACAGATCATCCTTCTGTTGCTACATTGTTAAACCAGCACCCTGCCTGGTTGTTACCTGTTACTGTTACAAGTTGTGTTAAAATAAATTGGTTACAGAGTTACCGGACACGAGCCTCTGTCTCATTCCTTTTTTTTCTTTCCTACATTGAGGGCCTGTCAGGGCCGCCGCTATGGCCAGCAAGCGACATCAACAGCAGCCTCCGGTTGTAGCCAACCTCAGTAAGCTCCCAGGCGCGGCCTCCATCCGTCCGAGGGACGGGCTTCCTACGCTTAACCTCGACTGGAGCCGCCGCCGCTACTCAGGGACGAGCTATGGACCGTGATGGCTAAACTGCACCAGCTGTGCCTGCCTGCCTGCCTGCCACCAGCTGTTCCTACGGCATGCCTGCCACCAGCTGTTCCTACGGCACTCCAACCACCTCGTTCCAACCGCTGCATTCAACAACAGCCTCGTTCTCCAGGCTGCCACCTAGCACCACCGGCTACGCTCTCTCAGCCTGTCTAAAGCCTCTCCAACACTAGCACACTCACAACATACACCAGACTGTCCTCTACACCATGAGCACGTCCGTTCCTATGCAACACTGCCACCGCTTGCTTCTCGAACCAACGAGAGCCTCCTTAAACCCAACGAGAGCCTTCCTACAACACAACGAGAGCCTCCCTGCTGCAAAGATTCCAAAGGACCTGTTTTTTTTCCCTGGTTCTAAAATTTAGCTGGGCATGCGCAGAACTGGGGGGAAGGAGAGAGATTGAATATGCAAATACCAGCTGCGACGTGATTGGCTGGTCATTTGGTCTTTAGAACTGGGGGGAAGGAGTGTTGCATATTCAACATGCAAATACCAGCTGCGACCTGATTGGTTGGTTGTTTTGACAGTTGGTCTGAGTGCTAGTATAAATACCCTGACAGTTGCAGGGAACGTTTGAATCGCTTGTCACCTGTGTTATAATAAAGATCTGTCTTGCACATGGCTCCTGCGTGTCAATTCCCTCACAACAACAACCCACACGTTATAATACTGGCAACGAGGACTGGGGACCTGTAACCAGAAGAAAAAGGAACCAACTGCCACTTCTCCAACCAACTGCTATGGCCGGAATGCCAATGTTTGCCCCTTTTGGGGTTGGAGGTGAAACCTGGGAGGCATTTCTTGAACGGTTTGAATGCTTTTTAATCGCTAACAACCGTCAAGGTCAGTCTCAAGCGAGGAAATGTGGGTTCTTCCTTACGGCTTGTGGCCCAGAAATGTTTGCCACCGCAAGGTCCTTTGTCGCCCCTAGAGCGGTGTACGACCTCACCTGGCAAGAACTAACAGACGGATTGCAGGCATACTACGCACCTACTCCATCTCAAATAGCCAGACGCTTCGCTTACCGCAGGCGAGTCCAAAAGCCTGCAGAAACGGTAAATCAATTTTTGCAAGCCTTGAGAGTTGCTGCAGCGCAGTGTGAGTTCCCAGATCTTGAGGCAAATCTCGCAGAGCAATTCGTCTGTGGCCTAAAGGATATTTTTCTCAGGCGTAGACTTTTGGGCAAGCCTAAGGTCACATTAGCTTATGCCATAGACGAGGCTCGCGCTGCGGAGTTGGCAGATTCATCCTCCAACGAAATAGAACGCTACCTCGCGCAGATGACGGTTGCTGGAGGGTTACCTGCCACTCAAGCCTCAACCGTTCCAACTCGTCCTCCGCTCCAGCAGCCAACGTACATTACAAATCTAATTGATGAGCTAGCCCCCCTGCCTGACTATCTACAACAACTTCAGGAAGATAGACTTGGAGCACAACCCCGCCGTCAGCAGCCTCGACAGAGTCAAGCCATCAGCCGTTTCCCTTCAAACTCCTCTGCTTGCATTGGCTGTGGCGGAGCGCACGCCCGGGCTAATTGCCCCTTCAAGGCAGCGGTTTGCCGCCGCTGCGGGAAGAAAGGACATTTAGCCCATGTCTGCAAGGCTTCACTTCCTACTCCTTCTGCAGCAATCCAGCCACCTCCTCCATATGGTCCTCCTCCACCCCCGCCGAAGAGCTCGCAGCAGCGGAAACCTGCTCAGCGTCAAGACGAATGCTTTAACATCAATCAAGCTTCTTCGTCCCTGCATGACACCTCCATCAACTCATCCTCACAGGGTACGGACAAAATCAATATTAAAATACTGATTGAAGGGAAGCCGTGTCAGATGGAAGTGGACTCTGGCTCATCAAAATCCCTTCTTTCTTGGGACACTTTTTCTATGTTGTGCCCCCACGTGAAACGTTGTCACTTGTCACCCCTTAACGCAATTTTAACAGACTATCAAGGCTCCCATATCTCTATCCTTGGTTCATATGCCTTGAGGGTTTCTTATGGCAAGTTTTGCGCTGTTTTACCTGCTTTAATTGTTCAGAAACCCTTACCAGCAATTCTGGGGTTAGAATGGTTTTCTCCCTTGGGTATCTCCCTTCAGGGGATTCATTCTACTGCGGACACGCCCCCAGACATAGCAGCAGTCTTGTCAGACTATGCTGATATCTTTGATGGCCAGCTAGGCCATTACAAAGGCAGCCCCATATCCCTTAGCTTGGACCCCCAGGTTGCACCAATCAGACTGAAGGCCCGCAGGGTGCCCTTTGCATTAAGGCCAAAGGTTGAAGCTGAGCTCGATAAGCTCGTGGCGCAGGGCATACTGGAGCCCGTCGACCACTCACCTTGGGAGACCCCCATTGTGATTGCGGTGAAGGCCAACGGCTCCATTAGGATCTGCGCCGACTATAAGTCGACCATCAACCTTGGCCTTCAGGCAAACCTCTATCCAGTCCCTGTTGTACAGCACCTGCTCCATTCCTTGGGGCAGGGCCGTATTTTCGCTAAACTGGATATGGCGCAGGCCTACCAGCAACTCCCTGTGGATGACGATGCGGCGGCTGCCCAAACCATCGTCACCCACCGGGGGGCTTTCCGTTGTCGCCGCCTTCAATTCGGTGTTTCCGTTGCCCCGGGGATTTTCCAGAGCCTCATGGAACGTCTGCTCCATGGGCTCCCTGGAGTGGTACCTTACTTTGATGACGTCCTGATCGCTGCTGACAGCCGCTCAGACCTCATCAAAGTACTGAGGAAAGTCCTCGACCATTTCAGGGGCGCGGGTCTTAAATTTAAACGCAGCAAATGTTTCTTTGCTGTGCCCCAAGTGGATTTCCTGGGCTTCACAATTGATGCCCAGGGAATTCATCCTACCCCTTCTAAATTGGCAGCTATCAGGAACGCTCCCACTCCTACTACAAAGGCGCAGCTCCAATCGTTCCTGGGGCTTCTAAATTTCTATGCACCTTTCATTCCTCACAAGGCATCACTAGCTGAGCCGCTACATTGGTTGCTCGACCGATCCGCGCCTTGGCAATGGGGCAGCCGCGAAGCGCATGCATTCGCGGCTGTCAAATCCCTGCTGACGTCAGAGGTAGTCTTAGTGCAATATAGCGACAAGATGCCCCTGACTCTAGCATGTGATGCCTCCCCCGTCGGTTTGGGGGCTGTTCTGAGTCACGTCCTGCCCAATGGCTCAGAAGCCCCCATAGCTTTTTATTCCAGAACACTGTCCTCGGCTGAGAGGAACTACAGCCAGATTGACAAGGAGGCTCTGGCTGCAGTGTCTGGAATCAAAAAGTTTCACGACTACCTATACGGGCGGCACTTCACCCTATTCACAGACCATAAGCCACTCCTTGGGCTACTGGCTGGTGATAGACCGACCCCTCCTATCCTGTCCCCAAGGATGACCCGCTGGACGGAGTTCTTAGCGGCGTATTCTTACGCCCTGTGCTACCGTCCGGGCAAGCAAATAGGGCATGCAGATGCCCTTAGTCGCTGCCCTCTTCCGGACACGGAAGATCAAGCGGTTCCTTGCCGTTCTGTTCTGGCAATTGCTCAGTTAGAATTGCCATTGACTTCTACTGATGTGGCCGCCTGCTCTCGGTCTGACCCCACACTGTCACAGCTATTGAACTGGGTCCTGAGAGGCTGGCCTGCGGGTAAGTTACCACCTCAGTTCAAGCACTTCAAGAACAGACAGTGGGAGCTTTCTATACATTCAGACTGCCTACTGTGGGGCGACCGTGTGGTCATCCCAACGGTCCTCCGACAACAGATTCTGCAACGTCTCCATGAAAGTCACCCCGGAGTAAGCAGAATGAAGGCCCTTGCTCGCAGTTTCGTTTGGTGGCCAGGGTTAGATGCAGAGATCGAAGCCTGGGTCGCCAAATGCGAAACCTGCCAGCAGTCCCGACCATCTCCTCCTTCCTCTCCCTCCCAGGAATGGGAGATGCCTCGGGGTCCCTGGTCTAGAATACATATAGATTTCGCTGGCCCCTTTCACGGCCAGACTTTCCTTATAGTTGTGGACGTGTACTCTCGATGGGTGGAAGTATTGCTCATGCACTCCACCACATCTGACAGTACTGTGCGAGCCTTGCGACGATTGTTCGCAACCCACGGGTTGCCGGACACAGTAGTGTCCGACAACGGCCCGCAATTCACGTCTACAACGTTCCAAACATACCTGGCCGAGCAAGGGGTCCGCCACGCGCTGGTTGCCCCTTACCACCCGGCCAGCAATGGCCGAGCGGAAAGGGCGGTTAGATCTGCCAAGGAGGCTTTGGGCCGTCTAAACCATGGAGACTGGCAGGCAAGGGTGGATGCTTACTTATTGGCACAGCACTCCACACCTTGCCCCCTGACACAGAAAAGCCCCGCGGAGATGTTGATGGGCAGGCGCCTGCAGACCACCCTGGATAGATTGCATCCCGTCTATTCAGGAATTCAGTCTGGCAACCTGGGGCCTCCAACCCCCTCCCGCACTTTTAAGCCTGGGGACCTGGTTTGGGCTAGAAACTATGGAGGAGAGACGAGATGGGTGCCTGCAATTATAACCGAAATAACAGGGCCCGTTTCCTACAGGATTCGAGTTTCAGATGGATCAACCTGGAGAAGACACCTGGATCAATTGAGACAACGACGGTCATCAGAAAATGATTCTCAAGCCGACACGCAAGGTCCTGGCTTAACCGTTTCTCAGCCAGACCTGAACCCGCAACCGCAGTTAAATAACCACAACTCTCCAGCCTTCTCCAATCCAGGCCAGCCTAGCTCAGTATCACAGCCCAGCAGTGCTTCTCAATCCGGAGTTGAAAACCCCAACCCATTACGTTTAGGCCAACATAGACCTAGCCTTCCCCTTCCAGAGGCCGCCTACCGGCCTAGTCATAAGCCGTCAACATCCTCGGCCGTGCCCCCTTCGCCCAGCTTACCATTCAGTGGGAGTCATCCATTCAGGGTTCCTCTGCCATCAGACGTCACCTGGAGCTTCATTCCCCGAGGGGAGGAGCTCAGACAGGGACATCAATGCGATGATCCGCCTGCAATGCAATTGCGGAGTTCGGGGCGTGTCTGCCGTTCTCCTGTATACTTACAAGACTACGCGTGCGCAAACATCACGCATGCGCACAGCTGGGGGGGAAGAAGTGTTGTATAGTAAAAGTTAGTCCTCGCTGTTACGAATGACAGCTCGGCAGCAGCCAGGCGCATCTTAGCCAATCAGACGCGCCTGTCAGTTGCCGGGCGAGTCTGAGGAACTATAAAAGGCAGACTCGTTCAAACTGTCAGTTGTTCAGCACCAGAGCAGACGAACACTCCAGTCCAGCTGGAGCTGCTTCTCTGCCTCTCTCTCTACACAGATCATCCTTCTGTTGCTACATTGTTAAACCAGCACCCTGCCTGGTTGTTACCTGTTACTGTTACAAGTTGTGTTAAAATAAATTGGTTACAGAGTTACCGGACACGAGCCTCTGTCTCATTCCTGAAGATATAATAGCTCCGACCCTTTGGAACAATCTCCCCGTGGAGATTCGTACCCTCAACACCCTCCAGACCTTCCGCGCAGCCCTTAAAATCTGGCTATCCCGTCAGGCCTGGGGCTAAAGATTGTAATCCATCCCCACCCGAATGGTATGAATGTTGTGTTCTTTTTAATTATGTATTGTGCTTATGTGTCATTGTTTGTATCCCCTTTCCCTATGAGTTGTAAGCCGCCCTGAGTCCCCCCCAGGGAAAAGGGCGGCCTATAAATAAACTTTTCCAATTCCAATTCCAATTCCAATTTCAAGAACAGGCATATGAAAGGGATCTACATAGAGCATGAAAATTTGAGGACTAGTACAGCAGAAAGCATTCTGAAGTGCTAGTCATACAATCAGAACATCTCCCTTTATTGTTGACTTGGCATGTCATTGGATTGGATGTGATTGTGAATGATGAATGAGCATAGTAGCCAATAGTTTCCAAAGGAAAGCTATTTTTTCCTATTCTTGTAATTTGCCCACCCAAACTCTGGCAAATAGGTTAGTGAGGGGCATTGTGCTGTTCTTCTACTCTATAACTAGAGTGTATAGGCTCTCTAATGGATATCAGCTATCTGTCAATCACATCAGTCAATCTTCATCTTTATTCAGCTCCTGGGTATTGTCTTGAAATTCATTTTGATATTCATCAAGTTTTCGAACAGTAGATAACAGCAGCTGAGGATGAAAAATGGCTTCTGAGTCAGCACTCTTTTCTTCAAAGATGTGAGCGTGGGTTGTGGAGGGTGTCAGGTAAATTCACAGAAGCTGGAACAAATCTAGGATAGAAAACATGGAGTTGTACTCCTGTGCAAGTTCTAATAAAAAGAAGGAAGCTTGTCATAAAGTTTATTGGCTCTTGTTGCTGCGCAAAACTTCATCAGAAGTTTTTTAAAATCTACTCTGCCGAACTGTTTGCAATATACCCTTGAAATTGCAGTGTCTCTCTCATTACCTTGAAACTGGTGATCAGCCATATGCACCAACAGCAGAATATGAAATAAAGTTAGAACATGAGTTTTGCCTAAGGTCTTTTTCACAGAAGGAAATTTTTGAAAGGATCAAAGAAAAGGAAGAAAACAAGTTTGCCAGACAATTTCAGCTTCTGGAAGAAGACCGAGGGCTAGGGGCATATCTGCATTGCACCTTTACGTTGCTCTTGATCTCTGCTCATGCTAGCTTGATGACTTAAGAAGGTTCTGTCCAAAGCAAAAGACTTAGGCCTCAGTTTGCAAAGTATGCAGTCCACACAGAAGACTACCACACCTTCCATGGGGCAATTCTTTTTTCCTTTCCTGGAAAGCAACTTTCCATCTTTATTTCCTTTCTCACCTGTGTGTGTGTGTGTGTGTGTGTGTGTGTGTGTGTGTGTGTGTGTGTGTATGTATGCACATGCACACGCACGCACGCACACACACACATACAGAAATAGAATATATCTATACCTGTGTGTATGTATGAATGTGTATCAGTGGTGGGTTTCAAAAATTTTTGGAACCTCTTCTGTAGGTGTGGCCTGCTTTCCGGGTCCACTGGTGGAACCTCTTCTAACTGGTTCGGTAGATTTGACGAACCGGTTCTACCGAATAGGTGCGAACTGGTAGGAACCCACCTCTGATGTGTATGTATATACTATCATATATATTCAGAAAGAGAGAAAGAAGAAATGTATAAGTTCAATTCAGACTGAAGTATCAAAATACACATGTATTAAGGAAAGGGACATCATTCAGAGGAAAAAATTTTATTTTAAAAAATATATACTGTTGGCAATCACTTGAGGAAACATTTCTTTTTCTGTGAAGTAGACAATGTACCATTAGAATTAGCCTGTAATGAAAACAAGTACACCAGCCCAAATGGAGAAGGGGCACCAAGGAAACATAAAGGGAAAGAAGAAAACTTTAAAACTGCAGGAGGGAAACCTGTAATTGAATGTTGAAAGGACCTTAGGGGACCAAGGAACAGTCACAGATACTAGACAATAGTCTGATAAGGGGCAGCTGAACTTGAAGAAGCAATGGGTGATTGGCATACAATTCAGAATAATCCCTCCCTAGTTTCTTCATCTGAAAGGAAAGGGGTTAGAGATATAAGACTTGCAAGATGATGTTATAAAGTTAAAGCTAGTACTTAGTACTACTGGGTGTGTGTTTTGTATGGAATACTCTGCCAGATTGAAATAAACCTACATCAATGTCACATCTTTGATAGGAAAAGAGGAGTTCAAAACAAAGTTAACTGCCCTCCCTAGATGGCTGCTAATAATGGGAGCCACAGGGCAATGGGGATAGGATGATTGACTCTGACCTTGATAAAGCAAGTAACATTTATATAGCATATTCCAATATTTCAAAATTACATAAGTAGCATTTTAGAAATTATTGCAACAAGTGTTTGTGAGAGAGATAGGGGGAGGGAGGGGGAGGGAGGGAGAGGGAAAGACAGAGAAAGAAATCTGAAGCTAAGGCATCTGTTAAAGACATTTTGAATCAAGCAATATATTACAATTAGGGGTATTATCTACAATTTGAAATGCAGTCCTTTTATTTTCAAGAAGGTTTATTCATTTAAATAATAAAGAACATTCTAAGAATAATTTCATTATAATATCTCAGTGGACCCAACGTTTCAAACCCAAATTCTCAAAATGTCTAGTTACTTTCTCTTTACACACTGATACACAGAAGACCATAGACTGCAGTGAGCTTAACAGTGGGCTTTTATTATGCTTTGTGTTTGTCCAATCACAACTGGGATGGAGTTGTGTCCAAAGACTTAATCAGACAGGCAGCCCTATAGCCAGCATGGTGAATAAATAATGAACCAAATCAAAATCAGTCATGCATCTAATTGGGACATTTACACTGCTTGAGGCATAGCATGCTTTTCCATGCTAGATATTTGCTAAGTAAAATTAATCAGCTAGTCAGTTTCAAGTGGCAGTCTAAGCTTCAAACTTTTTTAAAGCATCTGACATCTGATGTATTGGTGAAAACACCAATGCCACTCCAGAAGGACATTTCCCAGGACTTGGAAAATAACAGTAACCTCCTCTTTTTTAATACTGGTCTCCTGAGATGCAGTTCCAGTGTTGCAGTCAGAAGGGATACTGACAAATATTGGGGAATTCCACAGATGTCTATATTAAAGAAAGGATGTGCCTAAAAGCAGAAATAAGAGTAGGAAGGAAGATCTTACGATATTAGGAAACTTCTCCTTTGAATGAGAAATGATTTCTCTTTTTGCTTGCCAATGTTTTATTCCTATGAAAGGAAATTCCAGGTTCGAAGTAAATATAGACGCATCCCATTCGTATATGAAGAATCTCTCTCCATAATCTTTCAGTTCAGAAACTCTTGGCAATTATTTGGTCTTGAGAGAAATGCACTCTGCATCTGCTTAGAGGCTCTTTTCATCTATTTTTATATCATATTTTTTAAATTAAAAATGGCATTGAAACCAGATGGCAAGATTGAGTGCAAACACATTCTGGCATTGATTCTTGCTTTGGGAAACATAAGTCTCTTTCCTCTTGTTGAAGTTTCTGTTTTTGAGTAGGACTTCTGTTTAGATTATATTTTGAGAGTAACACTTTCTAAAAGTATCATTAAAAATATCCTGTTCAAATATTTCTATCTGTGTCTCCAAATTCTTCACTCTTCTGTCTTATAGTACTGCAGGCTGGGAGAAATTGTGATGTTATTCAAGTCCAAGGCACCATTGGCCTTTGTCAACTTAATTGATGGGAATTCGCAGTATGCAGTGATATCCATAAAGGCACAGGTTCCATCTTTTTAAGGTTGAACAATGTGAGCATCTCTGTTACTTAGGCAGAGCAATCCTATCAGTCTGAAACACATACAACATCTGCAGACTCTTTCTGCAGCAACAGAAAGCAAGAATTAGGTACATTTGTGATTGGTATTTTTTATTTTAAGAAAATCATCATCATGCAGACTGACTACAAACAGCAGCATGATAAGTAGCAACAATGGTGCATTGAAAGATTTGCAAGAAATACAATTTGCCTGTAAGCAAGAACTGATAGGACCATAAAATAGAGTAAGTCATAGAAAATGAAGGTTAAATTGCTCCGTGACTTCAGAATCCAGACAGACAGGCACATGCCACATAACCCCCTGCACTTAACAGTTGTTGATTAAAAAAAAGACCATAAAAGTCTGGATAGTGGATGTGGCCTGGAGACAGCAGAAGAGAAAAGAAAGAACTGGAGAAGATAACAAAATACAAAGACCTACAAATAGAAATAGAATGACTATGGCAAAGACAAACAAGGCTAGTACCAATAGTAATAGGCACCTTGGGTGAGTCACAAAACAACTGGAGCACCCCTTGAACACCATAGGCATTGACAAATTTGCCATCAGTCAATTGCAGAAAGCAGCTTAACTTGGAACTGCTTCCATTCTACAATGATATCTGTAACACCATCAAACATCTAGATTTGCCTATCCCAGGTCCTTGATAAGGATTCGAGCTGTTGAGCTACCAAACAGCCCCAAAGGCTGTGAATCTCACCAAAGATTAACATAATAATAATAATAATAATAATAATAATAATAATAATAATAATAATAATAATAAAATTATAATATTAAAACAGCAACAAACTGGTGGGAACATCAGCCTGAAAAAGTCACCGAAAATCAGATGGTCAAGATCTTGTGGGATTTCCGTATACAAACCGACAAAATACTGGCGCATAATACACCAGACATCACACTGGTTGAGAAAAATAAGGTCACAATCATAGACATCGCAATACCAGGTGATAGCAGGGTCGCCGAGAAGGAACATGAAAAAATCGCAAGATTCCAGGACTTAAAAATCGAAATTCAACGACTATGGCACAAACCAGCAGTGGTAATTCCAGTGGTAATTGGCACACTGGGTGCTATTCCAAAAGCACTGGAATTACATTTAAAACAGTTAAAAATTGACAAAATCACCATCAATCAAATGCAAAAAGCCGCACTGCTTGGATCTGCACGCATATTACGAAAATACGTTACGACGTCCTAGGCCCCTGGGTGGGGCCCGACTAGTAACCAATGCCAAATCCGGCGAAACAACTGGCCGCTGTGATACAATTGTACAATAATAATAATAATGATGATGATGATGATGATGATGATGAAGAAGAAGAAGAAGAAGAAGAAGAAGAAGAAGAAGAAGAAGAAGAAGAAGAAGAAGAAGAAGAAGAAGAAAATATATTTAAACATTTTTACACTTACTTTGCACAAACTTCCAAAGTTTTACCCAATATTTCTGTAGCAGAAAATCAAATTTACCAACAATTTTTCAAGCGCATGATTTCTTCTTTGTCATGATGTTAACATTATTCCTGAAAAAGCCAATGGGAAGAGTTGTCCTCCTTGGGGTCATAACTGAATCCTGAATCCTGAAACACTGGAGACTGCTATAGAGACAATTATTCAAGGGAAGTTGGGATTACCCTGAGGCCCTTACCTAACTAAATGCAAACACTTCACCCATGAGAATTTCTAAGAAACTGTCTTGAATATAATTTTGAAAGTATTTTATTTTCATCAAGTTCCAAGAGAACTAGTGATAAAAAAGGAAGAAGACTTTGTCAAACACTATCTAAAAATTTGGTACATTTGCTAGGCATTATATAGGATTGAAATCACAGAGGAACCTCTCTTCCCTTGCCTTTTACACCAGAGGTGGGTTGCTAATATTTTTACTACCATTTTTGGCATGCTCTCATGTGTGTGTGACACTTCTACGCATGTGCAAAAGCATTCAGGCGGGTGGGTGGAGCCTCCCACCGCTGCTATTACTGGTTCTGCCGATCCGGGCTAAACCGGCAGCAACCCACGTCTGTTCTATACCCTAGCATGTTCTCTTTCAGCTCTCCCTGAAAATGGATTTTTCTAATGTCAAGAAAATTAATTTTGGAAGCCAGTGTAGATGTCAACTAACTATTCTCCCACTCTCTAAGGTCAGACCTCCTATCTCAAATCTCAGATTGTAAAATGACTGTTCCACAGAGGGAAGCAAAATATTAAATGGAAATTTCAATAATCTTGACATTCATCACTGTTGATAATTCTGTGAGTCAGTGAAATGACTTATATCTTCGTCATCCTGGATTGTGCTTGTTTTCTTTTGTTGTGTTGTATGGATAAATGAACATGTTTGGTATGCAGATCAGAGGTGGGTTGCTCCCAGTTCAGTCAGGTTCAGCCTAATCGGTAATGGCAGCAGTGGCAGAATCCGCCCACCTGCCTGGACACTTCTGTGCATGTGTATGTGCAGAAGCAACGCACACACGAGAGAACATGCGCGCACACATGAGCAAACCGGTAGTGAAACTGATACAAACCCACCACTGATGGCAGATGCAGAATTTTCAATGCAATCTGTTCGAATGCATTGTCTTAAATTCAGCCATTTGTTCTTGCCTGTCATAGTTTTTATATGTCTTCTGCTTTATGACCCAGAGATTCATTGATTAAAGATGGTAAGATAGGCAGCATACAAGATTGATAAATAACAAAATAAGAAGTCTTGGCTTCAATGAAATCCTGCCAGAGTTTACCTTAGATTTTGTTCCTAGATGAGGCTGGGCCATTAAAGAGGACCTATAATTATGGTCCACATCTTCATTCTCTGCTATGATTTCCTAAATGCCTTTGCAGTCTTATAACACTGGAGACATTTTTATATAGTAGCTGTTGTTGCAGCAAAAAAGAAAGCATTAACATTGAGACTATGGTAGAATATAATTAAATGACCATGTCTTCTATATTTCAAAATATAAGTTGTATATGTGTGTGTGCATGTGTGTGTGTGTGTCCTTGTTTTAAAATCCCAAGTCCAAAATGTATGTAATAATAAAAAAAGAGAGATTTACTTCTGCAAGTTGAATCCATTTTTCTACATTATTTCTAGGTTTACTTAATATTAACAACATATTTCTGTGTATAATTAAACCATTTACTTTGGGGGTTTTTTCAATGCTGGTATGAAACAAATATTGCCTTATTTGCACAGGATCATTTATTTGGTGAACATGAATATGGAACTTGAATGGACATATTACATCTTAAACACAACCTTCTATTTCACAAAGTCATTCACTTTGGAGGTTACTGAGTATGGCAAAGCTGCCTTTTAATTTAATTGCAGTATAAATATGTCCCCAGCCACTCCTTAACCCAAAGCATACAGACAATATTATATCACAGTTAGAAGTATGGCTTAATATACAAAATATTAATATTTCATGGTGATCCTACTTTTAGCCTTGAGCACTAAAATAGAGTTTTGATGACAAATTGGGAACAATAGCAGTTTTTGGGCTAGTGATGATGTGACTCTTTCCCTGTACCCTATAGATATTGAATAGGCCTTCCCAGCTATTTGTGACCCTCCCAACTTCATTTTGTTCTCTCAGAATACCCCATGTTTGAACACCATGATTGTTCTGATGAAATTTTAAAGCAAATCTGACAATTTTTGGTGTTTATATTTTTAATCTTGGATTCATTATTCTGGTCCTGTCAAAATCTGAGTGCAATTGTGAGCAAGCAGCATATCTGAATATTATTAAGATATAACTTTTGTTAGAGATTATTACAGGATTTGGAAAACAGTGTTGTGATGGCAAAACTATGGCATGTGTGCCAGAAGTGGCACACAGCATCCTCCCTGAGAGCACGTGAGCCGTTGCCCCAGTTCCGCTCCACCGCGCATGCGTGTGTGCCTCCAGCCAGCCAGCTGGTCTTCAGGTCTCTACAGCGCATGTGCAGGGGTGCATGCCAGGAGGCGCATGCATATGCAGTGGGGCATGCAGGAGGCCATTCATGAATGCACAGGGGACAGGGCAGCCATGCACATATGTGCATGTGCACGCTTTGGGCACTCAGTCCGGAAAAGGTTAGCCATCGCTGAGATAGTGTATCTGTCCTGGATGGAATTCTATTTTTTGGAAGGATCAGGTCTCCCTTCTCCTCCCCCCCTGCACTTTGTACATATATTTGATGTCAAGACACATGCAAAGGGATGAGATGAGGATCATGAGATGAGATTAGGAGCCGAGGTGGCGCAGTGGTTAGGGTGCAGTACTGCAGGCCACTTCAGCTGACTGTTATCTGCAATTCAGCGGTTCTAATCTCACCGGCTGAAGGTTGACTCAGCCTTCCATCCTTCCGAGGTGGGTGAAATGAGGACCCAGACTGTGGGGGCAATATGCTGACTCTGTAAACCGCATAGAGGAGGCTGAAAGCCCTATGAAGCAGTATATAAGTCTAACTGCTATTGCTATTGCTACTGCTAAAACATTAAATCTGCCATTTTTCCCTGTTTTAATACCCAGTCCAGTTGCCACTGCTTATGGATAAATAGCATACGGAATTGTGGTGTTGAAGCCATATTTGTTAAAATTTGAGTGAAGGTAGATGATGCATATTCTTGGATGAGAACCCAAATAATTTACCGCGAATGTCAGAAGGCTTGTATGATGCAACGCAGAGAATGGAACTGAAAAAAATGCGTTAAAATTAAAATATGGAAGACTTCAGAGAAAATGCACTGAACAATGGCAGGCTGTTGAAAAAAAATTACAAAGATCATTTTATAAACTTAGGCAGACTGTTTACTAAAGATGAGGAAATGGAGAAAATCTAAGATGTGCAAGTACTGACAGAAAATAGAAGTAAGTGTTCTGATTTACATTGAAAGAAGTGAAAATGACAGTGAATAAGAGTGAGTTCCTGTTCGCTTTGTTACATGGGTGTGAGACTTGCATCTGTCAGAGGAAACTAAAAGATTAATAGAAATAATTGTGTGCTGAAGGAGTCCTGAATGAATGTGATTTAAAATAAAAAAATGGGCTATCAGTAAAAAGAAGGAATACATTGAAGTGGTTTCTTTATATAAAGAAGGTGAATGTGAATGAACTTGAAAAGCAACAAATGAAATAAAATGAATGGAGGGAGAAAAAGGAAAGTTCACAAAGTTGTACTTGGATGCAGTTGATGCAAATCTCAAAAAAAAATTGAGAATTTAAACAAAAAGCATCATAGAAAGCAGCATATAGATGAGTGGCAAACAAGGATAGAAAGATGAGAGAGAAATAATGGTGTCGGCAGAAATAAAATTTAGTTAGATTTTCTTTGTTCTTCTCCATGGGTGCCAGTGAGGGAAACAACATTTGAGGGGGAAGACCAAGGGTAAAATGCTACCGGTTCGAACTGGTTCACGCGAACTGGTAGTAAAAATGCTTTAAAAAGTTTTTTAAAATGTTCCGATCCAGCAGCACAGCTGATCGTCGGAACCTTTTTAAAAAAAGTTTTAAAAGTTGGCCATAGCCACCCAGTCACATGAGCCCCCCACCAAGTACACCCACAGAACCGGTAGGGAAAAATTTTGAATTTCACCACTGGGGAAGCCATGTGATGACACCTGCTTCATGACATCATGGTGCAAACTCTGCTCTTCCACTGTTGCGTTCAAATCAGAACAAAGCACATCTCCTGTCATTTTTTTTCATCAATATACTAAGGTACAGACATCGTGCTCTAATTTTGTCTCTTTCATTTTCTGCACTTTGCATAATATAATATAGCTCACCCTAAAATTAGATAACATAATGGGTATATATGTGTGCATGGTTCAGTAAATGACCTTAAGTCACTTTAAAAAGAAACTCCAAATTATATAAATGTTCTTTTCCACAAATAATCCATTCTAAAAAATAAATCATGTTATTCCATTAGAAAAAGAACAGTGGAAAGTTATAACTGTTCCAAACAATTGTTTAGAAAGTTGCAGAATTATAGATGTTGCACTTGATTTAAATTGGTTTATGTAGAGGAATAGAGGTGACTTTGCTTTGTTTTTGTCTTTACTAATGGATATTATTTATTCACAAAATTTGAGATTTGATGAGATTAGACTTTACAAAAAATGAGGTGTTGCTCTTGCTTCAACATCTACCTCCCATTTCAATTAAAAGCTAACATTACAGTGTTTCCTACTTCTGGCAGTTTCTGCTAGAACCGTACACTTATATGTTAATGTTGCTAAGATCAACTTTTATTTATCTACAGGCAGTCATTCCAAAGAGCGTTGTATATTTACTTTGCTTCTGAAATGTTACCACATTTAATTGCCTGATCTTATATGGGGTTGCAATCATAGTCATTAATTAGCAGGAAGGTGAGGGACAGCATCGTATCTTTACTATCTGTTATAGCTGCTTTAATGAGGAAAATACCTTCCATCATTTTAAGGCATCCTGTACTCTTCACAAATACAGCTTTGCTGTAGCATTTTCATTTAGACGGCGAACATCAAAGGAAATTGATGTCAGGTGTGAATAGAAGCTGTTTTCTCTCTCTTTGGAGAAGCTGAGTGTAGGTCTGGCTGAGTGGAATGAAGGGCAGCTCAAAACATTAGCGAAACTTCATATAATTAGGGTAAACTTTCAAGGATAAGTTATGCCCCAAGAATTATTTTTTTAAAAATTGTTTATAGCAATTTGCCACCCTGTGGCTAGAGCTAAGGATCTGTCAATGTTTTCATTTATCCAGCCGTATTTTTTATCAGAAAGTGAATTAATAATCATTTTTAAAAATGCTCATGGCTAACCTTTGACAATTTAAAGAAAAACACTTGCTTTATGTCTGTTTTCCTGTAAACTAGGGCAATGCAAATAACAGAATTGTATGTGTTTTGTATGTGTACATTCTTATGCTTCTTTCTATTCTTATTGCATTTGCATCAGTGGTGGGATATGACCGGTACACCCAGTACGGGCATATCGGTGTCTGCTGGAAGCACCAAGTACCATTCCAGTACAGTGCTGCGGTGGGCCCACCCACTCCTTAACTATATTTGAGCTGTTCGGGGCTTCCGCGCCTGGAACATACGGTGCTGAGCAGCTGGAGCATTGCAGAAGCATCATGAAGCATCACGGAGCATCACAGGCGGTAAGTACACATGCGCATACTGTGCACTTGTGCGCGCATGCTGCACGCATTCATACCAGTTGCACCGGGATCCGAAACCCACCACTGATTTGCATACAACCACCCAATGTCCCTGTTGGGTTAAATTGACAGATACAGTTGCTTGGATTTTTTTTAGGATTTTAGGATTTTATTAGTATTTATAGGCCGCCCTTTTCCCTGAGGGGACTCAGGGCGGCTTACATAAAATAAGGAAGGGAGGGTACAGACAATAGACGCAAACAATACATAAAAGTAAAATAGTAAGCAACATTCATTCATCATTCGGGTGGGGACATATTATCTTTATCCCCAGGCCTGACGGGCTAGCCAGGTCTTAAGGGCTGCGCGGAAGGTCTGGACGGTGGTGAGGGTACGAATCTCCACGGGGAGATCGTTCCAAAGGGTCGGAGCTACTACTGAAAAGGCTCTCCTCCGTGTGGTTGCCAGTCGGCACTGACTGGCAGATGGAACTCGGAGGAGGCCTAATCTATGCGATCTAATTGGTCGCAGGGAGGTAATTGGCAGGAGGCGGTCTCTCAAATGGATCCATTTGAAGCTGCAATCTAACAGCTCTGTTCTTACAGAGATGACTGAGGGATTTTGTCATCATTAATCATGATCCCTCTGAGCCACCTGAGAAGGTTGGGCATTGGAAGCACTATCCTTCAAGGATTGTCTTTCTTCAGTGGTTGCTTCCAGCCAATGTTGATATTGGAGGAAACGTTGATAGTTAGGCGTCTGCTATGTGAATCAACCTCTAGGATAGGTTAACCATCAGTATGGGCTTAAGTTTTATCAGACTATGGATGACATTCAGTTGAACATCTCTGCTCCAAACTATCCAAGCGATATGGATGAAGTATGCAGAGGCTGTGGAGGTATAAATAGGGAATAATTTTCTTTCTTTCTTTATCTCTCTCATTCTCTCTTTTTCTCTCTCTCTCTCTCTCTTTCTTTCCCCTTTAGGAAACAACGTTTAGAAAAAGACCAATAAAGGCTGTGCATACTTTAAAAATGATTAGGAAGAATTGTTTTGAACTTGATATCAGCATTTTTTTGTTGTGCATTATAGCAGCTATTTTCTTTCACAATCGTTTGGGAAAAAAAGACCAGATGTTTTTCATGTTTTAAATGAATCAACTCTATAAAGCAGCCACACCCTTTTTTTAAAAAAGCCACCCACTGGGAATACCAGAAAGATGCTATGCTCACACTTACATAAACACTTTTTCCCCAAAATCAGTTTGAATTTTGTACAACTACATCAGACTAAAATAAGCCCTCTAAGGTTAAACTGGGCCAATAAAATAATCTGACTCTGGAAACCTGTTTTTTATTATTATTATTATTATTCCATTGAGAATTTAGCTAACATTCTGAGAATATGGTGTAATTATTTTATTTTATTTTTCTCATATACAGTTTCCTTAAAAAGATAAAATCACTTTGCAAATTTTTTAAACAAATACAATACAATACAATAGCAGAGTTGGAAGGGACCTTGGAAGTCTTCTAGTCCAACCCCCTGCCTAGGCAGGAAACCCTATACTGTTTCAGACAAATGACTATTCAACATCTTCTTAAAGACTTCCAGTGTTGGGGCATTCACAACTTCTGGAGGCAAGCTGTTCTACTGATTAATTGTTCTAACTGTCAGGAAATTTCTCCTCAGTTCTAAGTTGCTTCTCTCCTTGATTAGTTTCCACCCATTGCTTCTTGTTCTACCCTCAGGTGCCTTGGAAAATAGTTTGACTCCCTCTTCTTTGTGGCAACCTCTGAGATATTGGAACACTGCTATCATGTCTCCCCTAGTTCTTCTTTCTATTAAACTAGACATACCCAGTTCCTGCAACCGTTCTTCATAGGTTTTAGTCTCCAGTCCTCTAATCATCTTTGTTGCTCTTCTCTGCACTCTTTCTAGAGTCTCCACATCACTCCAGATCTAGTCATATGATGATTTGCTTAATGACCACATCACTTAGTTTGTGGTCATAAGTTGAGGACTACTTGTGTGATACATTCTGAAACTATACCAAAGGACAAAAGATGGTGTTTGAATCAATGTAGAAATATGGAGAAAGCAAAGAGAGTTTGCTTGCAATGATAGAAAGGCTGCAGAGATATAGATTAGATTTAATTTGTATTCTCTTTTTTCTTCTAAAGAATTACATCTTCATTTTCTTCTGTTTGCATAATACTGCTTATTTTAAATGATATTATATAGTGGACTGTTCTGACCCCCCCCCCCCTTGACGGCTCGTTAAGGCAACTTAAAAGAAAGTCTGTCTTTATCAGTTTTCAGTTCAAACTGGCTTCGAGCCCAGAAAATAACATAAACACAAATCTCCGATAAGAATTCAAAACAAAAGCTCTTACAAACACTGCAGTTCTTCCACAGTCTTCACAGATCAGGTTTACATGAAACACCAAAACACTATCCAAGTTTAACAGGCATAAATCATGATTAGTAATCACACAATGTTTTACCAAACACAGAACACACGAAGGAACGTTGACTCCAGCGACTGGGGCATGGCAGCATCTGTCCTTTTATCCCCAAACCTCCTCCCACAAGCCCCAGCTGCATACTGAATTTTGTATCCCGAAAAAACTCTCAGCAGAACTGCTGAGTCACAACACTGAATTTTGTATCCCGAAAAACTCTCAGCAGAACTGCTGAGTCACAAGACTATCCCCCACTGCAGGGCCCTTTCCCGGAGTCCGATGGTTTCCCTTGGTGCCTTTTTCATGAATCCCAAACCTCTGGAGGCATAGCCCCATTGAATCAGAACTCTTTCGGTATCCGGTGGCCACCATGTTTCCTTCCACTCTCCCCGGCGTCAACACCCCATCCAGGGACATCCACCCTCCACAAGCCCAACTCACCACCCCACCTACGATCGGAGGTTGATGGCAGCTCTACCGACTGTGGCTGAGCCTTCACTCCCTGTCTAGGGTCCTCCACCCTCTGTAAGGCTGACCCACCAACCCCCTTTCCGTCGGAGGTTGACGGCAGCTCTACCGACTTCGGCCAAGCCTTCACTTCCTTTTTGGGGTCCTCCACCCTCTGCAAGGCAGACCCACCAACCCCCTTTCCGTTGGAGGTTGACGGCAGCTCTGCCGACTTTGGCCGAGCCTTAACACCCTGTCCAGGGTCCTCCACCTTCTGCAAGGCCGACCCACCAGCCCCCTTTCCATCGGAGGTTGTTGGCACCTCTACCGACTTTGGCCGAGCCACCATGCAATCCCCTCCCGCAGAGTCTTTCCCCCGGCTTCGATGATCGGGGTGTGGCCCAGAAGGGTTGGTGACGGCCTCCTCAGAACATGGTTCAAGACCCCGGCACCCCACTGGGAACCCAGAGACAAAGTCCAATGCTGCAGGAACCGTAGTTGACAAAGACTGGAATCTCGGTGGAGTTCTCTTTGTAGACCTGGCCCAATGACACTGGGCACATGACTGCACGGACCTCCATACATCATCTTTCAGATGGGGCCACCAAAATTGACGGGAGGCCAGACGCAACATCCGAACAAACCCCCAATGTCTTGATGCAGACGCACAATGAATCTGCGAGAGCACCTGTCGACGGATGTGCCCTGCAGGAAATAGACCAAGCCCCAACACTTCAAAAGATCCCCTTCCAAAGTCCATGGGGATGCCGGCCTCACTTCCGCCTTTTGTCGCTCCACCCAGTCGTCACCCTGCTGTGCATCCTATACCAGAGACTGCATGTTCCTGGGATGACAAACGGCAGCGCAGGTTGCAACGGGTAGAACAGTCCGAGGTGGAAGCGAGTTCGCAGGGTCGGAGTTCTTTACTTTACTCGGCAGGGCATCCGCCCTGGAACTCCACACCCCCTGAACGCACGCTATCTTGTGCGAATGGGGTATCATGGCCACACCAACGTTGGTTGTCTGACTTGATTGTGTGTTGCTGAGGAACGGTTGCAGTCTGTGCAGCCCTTCGGTTCTTCTTGGGGCAGCTCCCTGCCAGGTGTCCAAGATCCCCACAGTAAAAACACAATCCCTCTGCACGTCTTCTGTTCCTCTCTGTCCGTGACACCCGAGGTCGGACAGCACCCAACTCCATGGGCTCCTCCCAGTCCACTGCAGTCTCTTGCTGAACTGGCATGCTGGTGGTTTCCTGGAATACCCGGCGAGGCCTTCACCTCTGCAGCCGGGCGTCTATCCGGAGGCACAGGTGGACCAACGCGTCCAATGTCGGTGGCCTGTCCACCCTCGCCAGTTCATCCTGCAAGGCCTCAGACAATCCATCTTGGAATGTGTCCATTAAAGCAGGTTCAGTCCATGTGGAATCTTGGCTACGTAGCCTGAATTCAGACACATATTCTTGCAATGACCCAGTACCCTTCTGCAAGGATTTCAAACTTCTGGCAGCTGTTTCCCCTTTGATCAGATCTTCAAACATCCATTTGAAGTGCTGGCAGAAGCCCTGGAAGTCATCCAGCAGAGGGCTCTGTTGCACTAAAAAGGGAGTGGCCCACCGGGCAGCCGTGCCTAAGAGCAAACTGATCATGAATCCCACCTTCGTCCGGTCAGTGGGAAAGTTCTCCACTCTCAGGCTAATAAACAGCTGGCATTGTCCCAGAAATGCAGTAAACATAGCCAAACTTCCATCATATTTATCTGGCATGGCAATTGGGCACTTCCTCCTTGGCTGGGGGGGTCTTGCAGCTCTCTGCAACTGCTGAATTTGATCTGACAGGACAGCCATTTTCTGCGCGAGTTGCATCTGTGTAGCCTGTAATTGTTCCATAGTTAATGAAATGGAGGCTTATTTGGCTGGAGTCAATCTGTTCTGACCCCCCCCCCCTTGACGGCTCATTAACAAACGCAGGCAGGCAACTTAAAAGGAAGTCTGTCTTTATCAGTTTTCAGTTCAAACTGGCTTCAAGCCCATAAAATAACATAAACACAAATCTCCGATAAGAATTCAAAAACAAAAGCTGTTACAAACGCTGCAGTTCTTCCACAGTCTTCACAGATCAGGTTTACATGAAACACCAAAGCACTATCCAAGTGTAACAGGCATAAATCACGATTAGTAATCACACAATGTTTTACCAAACACGGAACACATGAAGGAAAGTTGACTCCAGCGACTGGGGCGTGGCAGCATCTGTCCTTTTACCCCCAAACCTCCTCCCACAAGCCCCAGCTGCATACTGAATTTTGTATCCCGAAAAAACTCTCAGCAGAACTCCTGAGTCACAACAGTGGACTAAGGTTTTATTTAGGTCAGATTTATTTATTTAGCATATGGCATATCATCCAGGGGCTAATATTTCACTTAGATTAGTGAAACACAATAAAATGTAAATATTAAAAAGACCTATGTTCAAAAAACAATGTCTAGGCCAGGGCTGCCAAACCAAGTCATCATGGTGGCAACACATGTTGTATCAGTACTTTTTTCTCCTTTGCCAAATCGGGCGTGAGCATGGTCAACACGTGACATATCTAACCTGTGGGCCACAACTTTAACAGCCCTAGTCTAGGCTGTCTAATCATTGAAGTGCAGCATTGTTTATATTAAAAAAAACCAGATACTGGACCGGTATATGCTCTCAATTTACAGGTGGTCACAATGTTGTTTGATGAGAGATTCTGCAGTCACATTGAGGGGCGGGCCTACCTGCAATTTCTGCTACTGGTTCGAGTGAACTGGTCCATACTAGCTGAATATAACCTCTGATCATCCTTAATTTGTTTATTCATTTGGTTTATTACTTGCCAATTGGATTTTTTGGTCTATGCTTATTGGGAGCATTTGGGACAGGCAATTTTAGTGGGAGAAGGCAGGCTTTAAAGATAGCAATAGCACTTAGACTTATATACCGCTTTACAGATGATAACTAGTATCCAGTATCTCACCCAAAAGGCTATTGTGAACTAGTATAGTTCATGGAACACATTCATGGAATGTTATTTATGCTTTGGGTCAATTCAGCTATTATTAATCTATATATTAAAAATCCTAATTAGTATAGATTTATACGAATAAATATCCCATTTATATGAATGAAGATGAGAAACGCCAAAATGATTTTTTTTTCCTTTTTGAAAATAAAACAACAACAACAAAATCAGGCTTTGCATATGACATCACTCACTTATTTGTCAATTAAAGAGCAAATTCTAATCCTAAAATTGTATTACTGTGGTACGTACTAAGTTATGGTTCTGGGTCAACAGAATTCATATAGGCTTCCAATATTAACCCCTTGCTGATACTAATTATGCATGTTTTATTTTAACATAGGAGACCATTTCCAGCATGAGATTAAAGTGACCATGATATTACTAAGGAATCCTTGAAATAGTAATTTATTATGTCAAGTGTTTTAGTGGATAAATTTTGTTGTGTGAAAAGCAGGCATTTGGCAAGATGTGTAGTTGAAGCACATTAATTGGTTGCATCCTTTAGAGCAAGAATATGTATTTGTGTTATTTATTTGTTTGTGTTCAAGTGCTTTTAGTCCACTTCAATCATCCATCACCAAGGGGACACCAGCAGTTTAATGTGTTTCTACACTCTTCAGTTTTCTAAATAGCAGAAACCTTAAAGTTCCATTTGCAATGGCCAAAAAATGGAGAACAAGTTAAGCCAGTAGCAGTTGTTTTCTTCAAATGAGATAATTCTGAACATGTATAGCGTTTGTGAAATATTTAGTAACATATTAACAGATTAGTGCAAGTTACAAGGCATTCCCACAGAGTAAGCAGATCTGCTCTCCTTTTCAGGCACCTGTAGGCTAAGGTGACCAGATTTTCAGATTGGTAAAGAGGGACACCTTTGACCGAAGCGGGGGGGGGGGCTTGATTAAAAATTTTATACAGAGCAACAAACTTTTTCATATAACGCAAAAATAGTATTGTAATTTTTTTTATTTCAACATAACTACAATTTACAAATATAAATTGTAACTCTTGCCAAACATCAACATTTTGATCGCGTGACCATGAGGATGCTGCAATGGTCGCTAAGTGTGAAAATGGTCGCTAAGTGTGAAAAATGGTCATCATGGTCAATATTAAAATGGTGAAATTAATCAGGGAAATATTTTTCAAAGAAACTTTATCACCATTTTTTCCACACGAGCCAACCTCCAACCTCCGTGCCCCTCCCCTCCGGAAAATCCAGGAAGTAACACTCGCGGCTTCTCTAGCCAAGCATTTCCTGGAGCTCTATGGTACTTGGTCATTTTTTCTTATAAAATGAGGTAAAAGGGGCACAGGGGAGGGGTCTGTTTTGTTGCTTTAACATTTTAATATCTTCAATGAAAGTACTGAGACAGAGAGAGAGGTTAGTTAGACAGAGTGTCTTTTGTCTTCCCCCGGTTAGGATTTCTTAAGCAAATCCACTGGGCTTTCAACATGAAGCCAGAAAATCAGGACTTTTTAAAAACACCCCGGGACATGGGACAAATTGTTATAAAGCATGATTGTCCCGCTGAAATTGGGACGTCTGGTCACCTTAGTTATATACCATCAAGACATTCTCTAATCTTAGTTGACCACATACATTTTTTAATGAACATCTGGGTCAGGGTTGGGTTGCTGCCGGCATTACTGCTGGTTTGGTGCACAAAACATTTTTTGTGCATGCCAAACATTTGCACCTAAAAAGGTCTGTGTATGCACAAAATGTTAAAAAAGGGGAAAAATTATATTTCTTCAATGAAAATTGTTCTGCGCATGCACAGAACCCAAAATCAAGATGGTGCCACTGTAGAAAAACTGGTTCAGGGATGTGGCAGGCCTGGGTCACTGCCAGTTCCAGCGAACCAGGCCACCAAATTACTACTGGCTGAACCGGTAGGAACCCACCTCTGATCTGGGTCTAACCTGGTGCTTCAAACCTTCCAATGACACACTCATTGCATTGTAAATGAATCCATCCATTTTTCTGCTGATCACCTTTTCTCTTCCCTTTCATTTTTAGAACCTTTTTCAGACAAGTATGTTTTTTTCATAATTTGTAATCAAATAATTTGAATTCTGTCATGTATGCCTCAAGTGAGAACTCTAGATTGATTTTGTTGTTGATGATGATGATAATTATGCATTTGTATGTTTTCTTGGCTGTCCAAGTATTTACAGAAGTCTTCTCCAACATTATTGGTTAAAAGTGTGGCCAATACTGCAAAATTTCATAAGTTTTATCCAGCCTTATTACATATTACTTTAATTTATTTATTTTTATTTCTTCCTTTTTATCATCATTGGAAAGATAAAAAAGATTGAACAAAACAGAACATTTTAAAGAATTAATATAAAACCAAATGATACTAGAGAAATAGTATTGCAAATGTAATTAACAGTTAAAATTTAAAAATAAAAGAGAAATGACTTTTCCTTCAGCCCTTTTTTGAGGGAGGAAAAATTAAAACCCAAATGCTAGATTTTAAGCGCTAACAATTTTTCCACTGGTCATAATTACTCAGTCAGAATTTTAAAAATTCCACAAGCACATTCAGAGAAGGAGAACAGGAAGAACCTCTAGGTCAAGTCTTTTTGAAAGAATGCCAAATGTCTTTGTGTCCAGTTATTTATGGTTTCAGATAATTGTACAGAAAATATCAAATTTGCATAGTGTGATTATTGCTGATTATTTATCCAGCAGTCAAAATGTTTCAGTGGTTCCTAGGATGACAGATTGACAAGTACTTAAAACTCATTCATTTTATGAAATTTGCATGTAATTAGGCAATAATGAAGGGGATGTTTGTGGACAGCGGATTATACTACAATATGCTGGAAGGGATTCAAATGCTTGACAAAGTGTTAGCACTTATCTTCAGTTTCAACTAAGTCTTGAATATTTGGTTTTTAAAAAGAACAGAAACGAGAAGAAGAATGAAATGGCTAGGAAGATTTTAAAATGCATCAATGAAATATAACATTTTTCCAACCCCAATGTACCTTCCTGTTGTGGCATTGCGAGAAATTATCTATTCCATTTTTTTATTTATGCCACAATCAATGAAGCACATGTTTAATCTTTTTGCAGCCAAATACATAGCAATTTTTCTGGGAAGATTCCACAAAACACAATTTCTCTTACTTTATAAAGTCATGGTTACCTGATTTAAGCTTGTACTTTTCTAAGATTTATATAGATCAAAGGCTCTGTTCACACTGTATGCAAAAGCAAGAATTTTAACATTTTAGTATTCTATTGTCCTGCAGGGAGATCAAGAAACAGACCCTAGGATAGGACTATGCAGATGAAAAGGTGCATATAGATAGATATAAATAGCAGAAGATCAGCAAAACTTGCTTTCTACCTTTGATAGAGTAATCCTTGCTGAATTTCCGTAGAAGACAATGATAATCCTATGGATGGTGTACAAAGACATACTGTACTACTGATTAGTATTTGCTGTGTGTAACCCCTTTTTATTGTAGATACACATCATGGGATCACATCTGACCAACAAAGAGGTATTTCCACTTGCATTGTATTCATTTTTAAATCAGATAGATTGGATTTTTGCTGCCCCTCTATTACTGGGTTGCTTTATATTTTATTTTATAAACTTGCTTCATGAAAGCCTTAGAAAAATACATTTTTAAAATTAAGTGTAATGGTGGATTAGCATTTTGAAGAGAGTGTAAGGCAGTGATAAGTGAGGTTTAAGATAGATAGGACCAGAATCTGTAAGGGATATATTCTGAACATGTTTAAACAGTAGAACAGATAGAATTAGACTGAAATTCACTGTACTTTATGCTCAGTTTAAAAAAAGCACAAAGTGAAGAGTTGTGCCACTGTGGTTCAACAATTCACTACTACAATTTGGACGATCCTTTGGACATGTCTGCAAAGCAGAGGTGGTATTCAGCAGGTTCTGACCAGTTCTGGAGAACCAGTAGCGGAAATTTTGTGTAGTTCAGAGAACCAGTAAATACTATCTCTGACTGGCCCTGCATCCATCTATTCTCTGCCTTCTGAGTCCCAGCTGATCAGGAAGAAATTGAGATTTTGCAGTAACCTTCCCCTGGAGGGAATGGAGATTTTACAGTATCCTTTCCCTGCCATGCCCACCAAGCCATGCCCACCAAACCAAGTCACACCCACAGAACCAGTAGTAAAAAAATTTGAATCCCACCACTGCTGCAAAGGGTATGCGGATGCATGCAACCATGTCAAATTGCCCAATCCTAGTCACGAGGAATTCAAATAAATCCATTTTAAAAGATTATGTGTAATTTGTGTTATCATTTATGAAGTCTTTCAAGTGCTGGTTATGGGAGTGGGAGGTCCCAGTGAACTGGAGACATTTTTCAATCCACTGTAGTAGATCTTTTTACTCTCTCTGTGTGGTTTGTATATTTTAATTGTTATTTTTTTGTTTTAATAGTCTTTTTATATTTTTTATAGAGCCGAGGTGGCACAGTGGTTAAATGCAGCACTGCAGGCTACTTCAGCTGACTGCAGTTCTGCAGTTCGGCTGTTCAAATCTCACCGGCTCAGGGTTGACTCAGCCTTCCATCCTTCCGAGGTGGGTAAAATGAGGACCCGGATTGTTGTTGGGGGTGATATGCTGACTCTGTAAACCGCTTAGAGAGGGCTGAAAGCCCTATGAAGCGGTATATAAGTCTAACTGCTATTGCTATTGCTATTGCTATTGCTATTATAATGATTATTTTATATATTTAGCATTTCATTGATTCCTGTGCAGTGCCCAGAGTTGCTTTTTGTTGAATGAGCAACATTATGAATGAGATTAATCAATTAAATAAGTAAAAATAAGATCAATAATATCTAGCAACATTTATTCTTTGATAGATAGGCAGCTAGGAAGAAGGAACTGTTATTTCACAAGGGCATATTTTGACAACATCCCTAGAAACTATAAAGAAGAAAAACCAAGAGAAGTTATCTATGTATTAAATTTAAACATGCATTTTAAAAAAACAGGGACAGCTGGAGGATATGCTACCATTTCAATCAATTAAATGAAGGAGTTAGATTAATGAATGATCATCAACCACTGATAATATATGACTTTTAAATTTATACAATTTTTTTACTTATAAGCAAAATATATTGTGCAAAATTATTGTGGAGGAAAATGCATAATGAACCTGATATAGCATATTACATTCAACCTTGTTCCTACTAACAAATATTGTGTAGACACTTAAATGGATTCTTGCAAGATGAAAAATATCTGTGTGAACTGAGAAACCATTTGATGCTAGATTTTGACCAGATTCTAAATGGTCTATAGCAGGAAAAGCTTATTTGTGTTACATATCAATTGTAGATTTTATGTACTTGCAGGAGCATATGTTAGAAGTCAAAACTTCAATATACTGTACATGGAGCCTCAAAACTCTCCTGCTATTTTTAGGTGATTGATGATGTCATATTCAGTGCAAAAATAAAATTCAACTGCCAATCTAGTGAGATGCAATAGCAATAGTACTTAGACTTATGCATTGCCCCATAGTGCTTTACAGCACTATCTAGGTGGTTTACAATGTTGGCATATTGCACCCAACAATCTAGGTCATCTTTTTATTGACCTTGGAAGGATGGAAGGCTGAGTCAACTTCAGCCAGTCAGGATTGAACTCCTGGTTGTGGGCAGAGTTAGCCCTGCAATACTGCATTCTAACCACTGTGCCACCTTCTTGTCCCACACTCCATCTTGTCCTTTTCTTCAAGTTGTACAAAACTCAAATCAATCCACAGCAGAGCACACATTTCCCAGTGCAACATCTAAATAGGCTGGAAGACTTTGCTCTAAAATCTAGAATAAGTGTTTGATAGCATAGACCAATTATAGTATGCTCTTGAGTCTAGATTTTAGCCTTATTCATCCCTTACCTGCAATGGTCAAAGGCAAGAAATTTGAGACTTGCATGTCAAAACACCTATAGATCTAGAACACTTAATGTATACAATAAGGTGAGAATTCAATTAAAATTGATGTAGGATATTTATTTCAAACAAGATTTACACATTTCTGTTTCGCATTAGCATGTCTTAATCAATGACTGCTGATGGAATGCCCTGCAGTGACTTTTACATATTGTGTCTGTGTTTTTGTTCTGTGTTGTTTCTGCTAAAGTCACTAATGTCAGCAGGATTATTAAGAATGCTTTATTCCAAGATGTATTGTTTGCTTGGCCTACCAAGGCACATAGGTTATAAAATAAGTCATAATGAACAAGTAAACTATTTTTTGCATGCCAATTATGATCAATAAGACAAGCTTTCTTTTCAACTTTGAATAGCATCTTAAACTGACTAGGCAGGAAGGATGGGAAAACAATGTTAGGATCCCTAATGGGCATTTCTCAATGAATTATATCCATGGTATTCTCAATAGCCTTATGTAATCTGAATTAATTACTAAACCTATTCCCTTCATTCTCTAATTAACTCATCCTACTGAAAGTAATTCTCCTCTTTAAATTTGCTCATTTAAAATTCAGCATATTCATCAGGTCTGGGACTCAGGAAAAGTGAGATCTGTTATCGGACAGAGAGCGCTTAAATTTTACCTCAGGTATGTAAACTCTCTAGCCTTTCTTTGTCTGCAGACACTTACTGGAAGTTGCAGCCTCTATAAACGTCCCTGGGAATAGAGCTTAGAAATATTGTCCAAGCCCCATTTTGAAGCAAAGCAACTTGGTTGTCAACCTTGCCTGGGCTAACTTGCAAATGGAATCAACTGGGAAACATACAGAATTTTGCAAGTTATTCAGTCATGTGATATGTCAGTACAGAACATACAAAGCTATGCATTAAATTTTCATCCATTACTAAAATATATTTTTGTTCATTAGAAATTACAGAAATGAATAATTGGGAGGTAATATTTTCTAACTACAGAAGCTAGAATTTGAAGTGAAATTAGTCATTTGTTTTAGAAAAGCAATTGGCAGTGAGTACTTTTGAGTATGTTAAAGTTGTACATTTAAAAAGTCAACTTTTAAGTATTACTAGAAAATGACACTTTTTGACTTTAAGATCTACAAATTTGACATGTTGCTTTGAGAAAGACAAACCAAGATTTCACTATGCTTCCAATAAACATGAACAGTAATATTTTGCATTAATCATGTATTAATATAATAGGATACTAATATACATTTCTTTAAAACTCTACTTCATTAATTGGTTAGAACAGGATACTCCATCCCTTTTTTCCCCAGATCGTTTATAGATTTTTTCACTTCTGTATTGATATTAATTTTCTTAACTTTTCACAACAAAATTATCTCTGAGTTTCCGATATTGCTAATCCGTCAGGCTCAAATTGTAAAATCAAAAGATGTTTAATAGAATTTTGCTATTCATTGGTTTTAGACAATCCAACTTCTTTTTTGCATCAAAAACATCAAGTTTTAAAAGGCTGCTTAACAATAAAGTGATCCAAATTATTAATGCCAATTTTTGTATATGATCTCAAATTAAGATGAGTTCATACCAACTGCAAGTCTATAATACTATAGATTTTTTACAAATATCTGTAAAAAGCTTAGAATCAATAGGAAGTATATCAGATTTATCTCAATTAATAATATATCCTGCTGTTTCCAATATGGCAAACTTAAATTCTTCTCCAACTGTTTTGATACTCAAAATGTCCTTGGACGGCCTAATTAAGAAAGTTATATGTATATGGTATGTGTTATCCCTTACTTTAAAAGATTTTATCTTCTTACCTACTAACAATTGTTTAATGTTAACATCTGTATCTTTATCTGTAGCTAAAAATTATACAGAAATGTAATTTCATATTTATTTTATCATTCCTTCCTGTCAACTAAGACCAAGCTGTAATAGTTCAGCCAGGCAAATGTTTTATACACAATACACACAAATAAGACATACATTGGTTTAATGTAATTAAGAGCAATTGCGGTGTAATTAGCTTTATAATTATCTATTTTTTCCTGTGAAAGAACTATTCTATATGTCCAAGAGGCCTGAGGGCACTATGTTATGCAAAACAAATATTTCAGCAGAAAATATACAGCAGAATTTATTAATATCATGAATTACAAAAGGAATGTTAATTAGTATAATAAATAGCTAAGGAAAATAGACTGGTCCATATAGTATGGCCTGACATCAACATTGTTTCTCCCAAATAGCTAGTGAATCTTATGGCGTTAAATGTACTGAATTACAAATCTAGAGGGAGCCGGATGTCAACTTGTAAAGCATTACCATGACTATTATCAAGTTGACATTGGAGGGTTAAAGTTGACATTGGATTCCATGCATTACAAAGATACACCCGGTGTTCCATAGTAGCAAAACCCATGATCAGATCCATTCTGAGACCACTATTCCAGGAACCCCCAGGCCCTGTGGTCATAGGGGGCCAAACCCATTATGGTTCAATGAGTCCTTGATTCGAGGTGGCACAGTAGACAACTCCAATACTTAATCAAGGGGAAGGGCTACCCCTTATCAGAGGCATCTTGGGTAAAATGTAGGAATATCCAAGCTGATCACCTTATAGCAAAATTCCATGCAGAAAATCCAGGCAAGCCTGGGGGAGGAACACATCCCTAAATTATATACCTGTACTTAAATTGTTTTTGTGTCACACAGGTCACTTTCGGGAAGTGAGGGGAGCCAGATGTCAACTTGTAAAGTGTTACCATGACTATTATCAAGTTGACATTGGAGGGAGGATTCCATGCATACCTTCAGCCAGAGTCAGATCTCATATTTCTACAACCTCGTTGGTGTATATGATTTATGACACAGACTGAGGGAGGCGAGAGTTAGGGGTAAAGTGCAAAGACCAATAACAAGGAATCACTTTCGGCTCCACAGAAGAACATGCCAAAATGTTGATCCTAATAAATGACTGGATTTCTTTTGAACTTTGTCTCAAGATTCATAAATTAATTAGGTCATCTTTTGGAAACTTCATGGAGAGCTGAAACTGGCTTTTAAAATCTATCAAGATTTCTGGGTTTCCTGAATCCCAGGTTCTCCAAGCACTCCCCTAATGTTTGGGTGCTTGAAGGGAAAATCAGGCAACTATGAATGGAGAGAGAGACTGATTGCAGCTGGAGGTATATGGCTAGCTCCAGACATCAAAGCTCCAGACAGCTAAGCTGCGATGCCTTTGTCAGTGGCAGAAGCAAGAAAGGATGAGTACCAGTGGAAATTAGCCCCTAAGGCAGCTGAATTTGAGTTCCTTTTCCCTAGTCCCCAGATACAGGGAAGGGTCTCAAGTGAGCTGGCATGGGTGGACTGGAGGTGGGACTGGGCACAAGCCAGGCTACCAAAGCCCCAGATGAAATCCCTGGGGTGTGCAATAGAGCAACAGAGGGAGGATTTTTACCGGACCAAACTTGCTGACCACCCTTACTATTATGCTGCCAAAAAGAGAGGGGAAGGACATCTGATCCTGTTGAGGGGAGGAGATGCAGACTGGAGTGCAGCCCCCCTCCTTCACCCAATAGAAGGAGAAGGAGCCCGAAACTGCAACCAGTGCCTCTCCCATGCAGCAGGCAGGCTGCCCAGGGCAGGCAAACCCCTCCCTTCCTCCGAACTAGAGGTGAAGAAGATGGCCAGCCATATCAGGCACAAGCATACAGAGGCTGACAGGAGGTTGGAGGAGTAGGGCTGAATGAACTGCCCCAATTCAGAGAAAGGTTTGACAGGGACTCTATTCCTTGATTCAGCTGATATCCACTTAGAATGCTATGGGCACCTCAACCCATCCCCCAGAGCCATGGTGAATATAAGAGAAGCAAAGGAATGATTAGCAGCCTTCCACAAGAGGAGAGCCCCTCAACTGCAAGACATAGATGACTTCCTGCAACTGCTAGAGGCCAGATTTGAGGAGGTGGAGGAGGACCCATATGCAGAAGAGAAACTCAGCAACCCAAAGCAGAAGGGCCACCCCATCAAAGAGCACATCCATGAATTTAGAAGGGTCATAGGAAGGCTACCCCCTTTACCAGACCGGCTGCTGGTGCATTTTTTTTTCCAGAACAAGCCTGGAAAAGCAAATTGCCCAGGTAACTGCACACTGTGACATCCCAAATCGACACTCCGAGTGGTTCTGAGTAGCAACAAAAGTCAATAGCAGGCTGTGGGCCATGAGAAAGCAACCGGACACAAAAGCGAGAGGTCAACCTGACCTGAAACCACCCAGTCGATGGGGAACTATAGCACCACAGTGGGCCCTGAGACCATCCCTCCCTCAAAGTCTGCTGAAATGCTACAGATGCAAGGGATGGGCACATGGCAGCTGCATGCCCAACCCCAGCCCCCACAAGGCCAGACCCACTGCTCAGGGCACGACCAGAACGAGGCCCCAAATGAATGACCAACATGTCCGGGAAAGCTCTCCAGGCTGCAGAGGCCCCTTCACCCTCAGGCAAAAGTGGTGGAACCCCAGGCAATGACAACTAGTCGCCCGAATCATATGATAGCGAGGACGAGGGAGAAAATGACCCAATGGTGAGTGAACCAATTAATTCTTTCCTTTTTCCAATATGTCTCACAGTTCCAAAAACAGGAAGCCAGGGGGATTTTCAAGCCCTAATAGACTCAGGCTGCACGAGGTGCTTGATCAACCTAACCACAGTCCTGAAACTGGGGATCAGAGCAAAAAGACTGGCCCACCCAATCCGGTTTGAATGGGTCGATGGGTCCCTGATGGGAGGAGCCTATGCCACCCACCTGACCGAACCAGTGAGGCTAAAGCTAGTAGATCACTGGGAAGTAATTCAATTCATAATAGCCTCCAAAATGACAGACGCAATCATACTGGGACTTTCCTGGGTAGACAAGTGGGGACCGACCATCTAGTGGCAAGGGAGAACCTGCAGACTTAGGATATCAAGGGGCCCCCAACCCCTCCCACGCCAGCTAGAAGAAACACCACCCACACAGGAAACCCCCCAAAAGAACCCCCCAGAACAACTGGCAACCACATCCGAAAAAACCCTGACAAAACCCCAGAGACCGAAAAGATCCTGAGGGAATATCAGGACCTTTCAAATGTATTCAGCGAGGCTTAGTATGATGTTCTGCCTCCCCACTGTGAGAGAGACTGCGCCATCAAAATCATCCCCGGGGCAAAACTACCCAAGCCCAACCTGTACGCCATGATGCCCTGGGAAATGCAAGAAATGCGCAAATACATAGACAAAAACCTAGAAAGGTTCAATGAAGACTCAATGAACCAGCGGCGCCAGTGCTCTTCAAAGAAAAAGAAAAAGAAAAAAAAGATGGAACTATGAGATTGTCTGTGGACCTTCGAGGGATAAATGGGATAAACTTCACACTACAATCCATGATGTTTAGACTATGATGTTGGGTTTCTGGAAGTGGTTCAATACCACTTGAAAATCTTGTTGACATCCCTTGTGTTTTCCTTACTTTATTTTTCTATGGACCTTCCTGTAAATGAAGTCATTGGGGAAAGCGAAGTTATCATTCACAAATATCCATTAATTATGAAATACATTATTGTGGTGTTTTTATGATGACATCATTATACCAGTGATGAAACATAAAATGATGTCTTTTAACAATGGTTTTCTTACATGTGTTACTATGCCAGTGCAAATGATACAACTTGTGTTGTTTATAAAACATTAAAAAGAACATAAAACTTAGCTGCCATCTTAACATTTTTGGATAGAAATGGAAGAACAGATAACTTCAGTACATATGGTTATTTTTAAACTTTATTATTTTATAATTTTGTGGCCTCAGAGAAGCACTTTTTCCCTTCAATTGTACAGTCTGATTTTAGAGGTACTTATGTAAGTTTGAGAACTTTATCCCAAAAATATTTTTTTTTAATATTTAAAAGAAAATTAATAAATATATCTAGAGTGTGCTTCATATGTCCACCAAGCTTCTGAGATAGGTCCATGATAAATATGTGTTGGAAAGTTTGGAATTGTACTAAAACATCAAACATACATCAAACACAATATTATCTTTTTTTTTTCACTAAACCCCCAAACCGGTTCTCTTGGCAGCACTGTAGGCACTGCCATCTTGTTTTTTGCTTCTGCACATGCACAGAGCAATTTGGTGCGGCCATGAGTGAACCAGAGCTCACTCCATTACATATATATGTGTACACATGTGTGTACACACACACACATATCAGGGAATTTCATGGAGCTTCAGCTATGGATTCATTACACTCTCTGTTTAGTTAGCCATTTATTTGTGCAACAGTCATATTTATTTGGCTGGCAATCACTCCTAATACAGGAGAATATTGTGTTTTGCCAACTGGCTATTAAAAAGCCTCACTTATTTTTCCTAAATGTATACCTGTGTGAATAAAGATTTTAAAATGTTATGGGTTTAATTTCAAAATCTACGATAGTCTGTTATCTAATGTATTTCACTAGTGAGTTTCAAACTAGATAATTCCAGGATAAATGGTGTTTATTGTAGATTTTTTAATAATATCACAAAATGACTATTGTTTTCCTCCAAAGCCAGAACTCAATACAGCTCTATTGTTCAGTCTCAAAACACCATTTAGTATACAGCCCATGTGAGCCATGGTCAACAGCCAAAATTGGACATTTTTCTGCTGATGGGAAATGCTATTTAGCATATGCTTAATCTAATAAAACATAAATTTAGTTTTGGCTTATCATCACAGTGTATCAAGCAAGTTTATTCTTGATATGTATTACTTGGAGGTTTAAAGCTAAAGACGCCCTTGAACTGAGTTCAGTTCTTGGTTTTATTTATTTGTTTGTTATGCATTACCTTTGCATTCCACCACAATCTCAAATATCACATCCATGCAACCACATACAATCTACCCTCTTAACTTTTAGCAGAACAGTGAATACTGGCTTTAATCCCTTGAACTATATGGAAATGTTGTGTTCGCTATATTGTGTTTATATTGGTTAAACTCTGCTTGCTTTTGCTTATTGCTACTGCACACCACTCAGTCACACATTAAATATTGAACAACCTTACAAATTTTTTAAATAATAAATTAATTAAGTGCTTATTTTTTTCAGCCTAGGTCCATGATGGCGAACCTATGACACATGTGTCCGAAGTGGAACATGGAGCCATGTTGCCTGGCACATGCAGTGTTGCCCATTCCTCTTCCAGGTTTCTGGCATGCATGCATGCATGACAATCAGCTGGTCTTTGTGCGTGGGACAGTTCCGGAAACTGGTAAAGCTGGTCTTCTGTTTTCCAGCATGAGCATATGTGCTGGCCAGCTGATCATTGTGCATGCATGCACACCAGTAAACAGAAGACAGCTGGCTGGCACACATGTGCGTGCCAGAAACCAGCAGTTCATTTTGTGGCGTAGGCATGTCCCCCCCCCCCCTTGGGCAGCTCCTCTTCTGAGTTGTGGCCCCGACAAGCACGCGCACAACAGCTCCCTTTTTGGCACTCACTGCTGAAAAGGTTCACCATCACCATAACAGTAACAATATAGTTACATTTTTTTAATACACACTTTCATTTAATCTAAAAATTATATACATCTCCCTTCTTTCATTCTTTAGTTCTGTTACTTCCTAGATACATCATTTTGGGACTACCTTCATGCTGCATCTGAATTGGTTTAACTTCACTATTTTTTGTGTTTGTGCATTTAATTATTATTTTAAAATAATGGAAATAATAATGAAAATTTTAAAGGAAAAAAGATGCATTTAATTAATAAATAGCCATAAGAAATTAATCAATTTATTACTTCTAGAGTAGACCATATAGCAAAAGCCTTGTCATTTTCTGATTTTTAGAATTCAGAAACTTCCCATAAATGTATAAGAAACTTATACTTTGGATACATTCTTTAAAATCAGAGAAGTAACTTTTTTTTCAATTACATAATAAAATATAGAAATGAATGAGCTGTCACAGATAGCTAGCTAAGTTCTTGGTGAATATGGACATTCCAGTCACTTTTGCCCACTTAAGCTGTAATCATAACAAATTAAGAAATATATCTCACCATACTAGAAATGCACATATGAAATAAAAATGAAATCAGGAGATCCTATCTGACTTTAAAAATTAATGTATCATATATAGCTAATGCATAGAAAAAAATGAATAGCTGAATATAGATTCAGATCTTGGATTCCAAGTTCTGTACACAGATATAAGAAGAAAAGACAATTTGTGGTTTTAAAATTTAACTCTCTCCCATTCTTTCTTCCTTCTGTTTTAAGAACCCTTTAGACCTGCACAAACCAAAATTATTCAATCAAAAGATTAAATCCTTCTTTGGATTTGCTATTCTTTCCACTTATATACCAAAGAACAGAAGTAAACAAGTCATATTACATGTAAAGTGATTCTCCCGTCATAATCCTTTAAAAAAAATAATTTTGAGGAGATGAAAACAGTTTGATTTATTCTGTTTAAGAAAATTAAGAACATAATCTATTAATTTTTTTAAAAGATGGTTCCTGTGCTCTAAAAATAATCCTTTCAAGTATTTCCAGAATCGGACCCATGATAATATACTGTGCCCTATGCAAGAGAAATTTACTACAAAATATTGTTAGAGAGCTACTTGTTTTTCTTGTTGGGAGTAGTTTTACACTTGTCAGATTTTTCTGAAAAAAAATCTATTATATTCATAATGGTATTGGCTATGGAGAAAAAAGTGATTTTGGATTTTTTCCAATACTCAACAAAGTTAAATAAAGGCTGTTGTTTATTTCTCTTAAGATTTAATACTGGCTTCAAGAATAGACAGGCATATGTTATTGCATATAGTTTCTTCTTTTGTAAATACTCTATGAATGACTGTGCAAACTGAATCTTAAATTGACAGCTAAAAAGTTTTATTCAAAATATTCTATTCAAAATATTAATCCATGAATTTGAATGCCAAATATTTGCTGATCTTTTAAAATTTTAATTTTAAAATTAAATTAACTTAAAAGATTAATTTTATGAAGTATCACATTCTCAGGTCTTTCTTAAGACGCATTAGAATGAATTGATCTAAGATCCAAAAAATTCATAAACGTCTTTGTCCTATTCATCTATCTAGGTTGTTATCAGTAGTGGAGCTGGCTTGTCTACATAAGTGAATTAGGCAGTTATTAAATTGCCAAATCAAAGAAAAAAGAAGATACCTTAGGTCAGTGATGCCAATTTCATGATTCACTGTCCTAGACATCAGTTGCCAAGAGCTAGTCAGGTGTAAGAATATAAACATAAAAGAGGGATAATCATATACATCATCTTGAGGTCCCAGACAAATGACTATAAATACAACTATTAATAACCAGAAACGTAAAATAAAACATCAGTAAATTTATTAATTCAAGAATATAAAAGTCTTCACAAGATAATATAATTGCATGTAAATAAATATATAAATTGAACTTTATGAAATTAGCACCTCTCATAGAGAGACATCTCTGGCTTTGACATCAAACAGTGTTTAAGATGTCATGTTATTAGTTATTTGATGAAGCATCATTTAATATGTACCTTGTATAATTAATAGATGTATTTACCCATAGTAAAAGAAAATAAGACATCCCTAATGTAATATATGTAAGAGCCGAGGTGGTGCAGTGGTTAAATGCAGCACTGCAGGCTACTTCAGCTGACTGCAGTTCAGCAGTTCGGCTGTTCAAATCCCACCAGGCTCAAGGTTGACTCAGCCTTCCATCCTTCCGAGGTGGGTAAAATGAGGACCCGGATTGTTGTTGGGGGCAAAATGCTGACTCTGTAAACTGCTTAGAGAGGGCTGAAAGCCCTATGAAGAGGTATATAAGTCTAACTATTGCTATATGTTTAATAAAGAACTACTGTATCTCTAAATAAGAGTGGTGATTTTGAATTAATATGTAATGGATTGTATACTGTATGCAATATATACCGGAATGTCTATTTAGTAGGATTGTTGATTCATTTTTTCAATGTTCAAAAGTGGTTTAATAAGTTGTATGCTGGCTGGAGAATTCTGGGAGTTGAAGTCCACAAGTCTTAAATTTGTCAGAGTTGGACAACCTTGCATTACAGTCAAAGAAAGCAGAAAGTGAGCTTACCACTGATCAGATTCTAGCTTTGCATGCAATAACTAGGCATCTAAGATTCCTTTGTTCTAGTTTGTCAGTAAGATTCACTCAGCAGAAGGGCCTTTGCAAAAGATACCCCATCATTTAATTGGCATTGCTCACACGATGGGGGAAAAAAAAACATGTTTACAGAATTAATATTCCGAGTTTGTTGTCAGAGGGTTAGTATTCCAGAGTAGCCAAGTGGCCTTGAAACCTCAGCAGCATCAACCCTGGATGGCATCATTTCAAAACTAGCATTTCAGTTCAGAGTTCACACTGAAAACATAGCAGTATGCAAAATTCAAAATAGCAGAAGCTGATGACGGGGGATAAAAAAAATCAGCATTATATAATATGAAAGGGGAGCGCTGCACGTCTGACTATCAAATGGTAAGTGTCTCAATTGTTCTTTGACAAATTAATATTCAAATGGTAGCTGAGCAATCCTCCTCAATCAGGAAATGCAGAATGAATTTTAAAAATGTTGGAATTTTTGAAAGAATTCCAGGCAGCATACCAACACACTTATGAAAACTGTCCACCATTTACAGCATATTGGACCTGACAGATAGTTAGCTAATACCGTTTTATAACGTTAAAAAAAAAACCTGTTAACTATGAATAGTGAAAGTAATTTCAAAGAAATAATGGTCTGTATCTTTACAATGAAATACAAATTAAAAATGAGGATTGGGTTGGATGAATTGGGAACTTCTCTGTGGTTTTTCTCCCACAGTCCATGGAAGAATGATTATATCCCTACAGCAGTCTTCAAAGTCCTAAAGTTACAGAGTGGAAGAGGAAATAAACTGCACTCTGGTGAACTCTCTGGCCCCAACAGTGCGAACTTGTAAGCACACAGTTTCCACTTCATTCAATTCTGTTCCTTTAGCAGCTCAGCAGTAGTCTGTTTTCCTTTTATTATCTGCTTTCCCTCTGTTCTTGAAAACTCTCCTGCATCTTCAGGTATTTTATACATGTTCATTTCTTGAATACAGGAGGTTTTCTTCACCTGCCTTCAGGGACGTGCAGTCACTGGAGGCAGGGGAGGCGGGGCCTCACCAGTCTCAGGAAGAAAAGGAAAGAATTTTTTTAAATAATTAAAAAGGCCAAGGTAATTGCTGCCAGACTCCAAGTCACAGTGACTTGGAGTCTGCTTAGTGTTAACTGTAGGGGGAGGCTAGAGAACTATGGGCCTCCTTTGCATAAGGAATTTTTCGCCTTTTAAGAGTTAAGCAAGGGTTAAAAAGCGAAAAATTTATTATGCAAATGAGGCACGTGATTCTCTCGCCTCCTCCTGCAGAGGGCTTAGAGGCTTTTTTAAAACATTTAAGCAGACTCATCCACGTGGTGACTCTAGCAGCAACTATCCTAGCCTGCCTGGCCCTGGCTAGACCAAATCTTGCATTTTTGATGCGGCTGGAAGGTATGTGGGTCAGAGGGAGGGGGCAGGGGGGAGGAATTCAAGGTTATTGTAATTTATAAGTAATGTTTTATTGTGAGTAATTTGTGTGTGCTTTTCTTTTCAAGGCACCCTTTTCTGCCTCCCAACCACCCCTCCAAAAAAACCCTCCCACTTCCAACTGTTTTCCCCCTTTTTTACTTATTTTTTAAAAAAATAAAGGATGGCATTGCCAAGCGGAGAGTGACGTGCCAGGGGGAAATGCCAGACAAACCGAGGCTTTAATGGGCTATGGAGGCGAAGGGGAATTAATTGAGTTGGCTCTTGGTTGGCACCGAGGGCGCCCTGAGCGGGTTTCATGGGGAGAGGGTGTGGGGAGGGGGCTTTCCTGCAACTGGCTGAGCCCTGAATGGAGGCGGCTGTTTTCCGGCTTCTTTATGGCTTTGTCAGCAGTGGGATTGCTTCGTGCGGGCGCGATTCATATGCAAATGGAGACGCGGGGAAGCAGGGAGGTTGTCAGGAGTTGAAGAAAAGAGGAGAAGGCAGGGGTGAGGTGGGGGAGCGCGGCAACGGCGGGGACGTTCTTGCCGCTGCCGGGTTCTTGCCTAACCAACTGTAATCATCACCACACGTCACTGCCTGCCTTCCATATGTTAATAACTTTACAAAACCATATTGATTCCCTGGTTCTTTGTTCTATCAGATGGTGATGACTTAGTGCCACTTTATAAAACTTTAGGAAGACCACACCTGGAATACTGCAATCGATTTTGGCCACCACACTACAAAAAAGATGTTGAGACTTTGGAAAAAGTTCAGAGAAGAGCAACTAAGACGATCAAAGGCCCGGAGACTAAAATATATAAAGGATAGTTGAAGATTTGGGGTTTGGTTAGTTTAAAGACAAGAAGAATTAGGGGTGGCATGCTAGCAGTATTTCAGTATTTGAGGGGCTGCCAAAAAATAGGAGGGGGACAAATTATTTTCCAAAGCACCAGAGGACAAGACAAAAAATAATGGTTGGAAACTAATCAAAGAGAGATGCAATCTGGAATTAAGGAGAAACTTCTTAAAAGTAAGGACAATTAATCAGTGGAACAGATTGTCTTCAGAAATTGTGGGTGTTCCATCACTGGAGGTTTTTAAGAAGAGACTGGACAGTCACTTTTCTGAGATTGTATAGGTTGGCCTGCTTGAGCAGAAGTCTAGACTAGAATACCTCCAAGGTCCCTTCCAGCTCTATTCTATTATTTCAAAATACTTAAAAGAAAATTATAAAATGGTATCATGAATATCTGTAAGGAAGGAGGTTACCTGTACTACCATCATAAAGATAAAGCTAAATGTTTCCCTCGCACATAAGTGCTAGTCGTTCCCGACTCTAGGGGGCAGTGCTCATCTCCGTTTCAAAGCCAAAGAGCCAGTGCTGTTCGAAGACCTCTCTGAGGTCATGCGGCCAGCATGACTAAACACCAAAGGTGCATGGAACACTGTTATCTTCCCACCAAAGGTGGTTCCTATTTTACTACTTACATTTTTACATGCTTTTGAACTGTTAGGTTAGCAGAAGCTGGGACACTCCATTATGCGACGCTAGGGATTCAAACCACCAAACTGCCAACATTTCTGATCAACAAGCTCAGTGTGTTAGCCACTGAGCCACCTCGTCCCTTGTACCACCATCATACAAATAGGCAAAGGATCAATAAAATTGTATATGCTATTACATGTCTATGCATGCCATGCAGCCTGAATTATTGTAATGCTATCAAATTCTAAACTAAACTTCTAAACTTGCTGACCAGCTTAGTTCTTTCTTGACACGCCAAGAGAAAATGTAGCTGTTGGACATCTATATGATATCCTCTTGGAGGGAAGACGACGTCTTTTTCAGAATTATGTTGCTCAAATATGTTGGCTTTAATGAGAATTACACATGCAGACATGTTTTGAGCCCACAAAAGGGTGTCCTAATCTTGTCATCTTGATCTGGTTTCTGTCCACATCACTTTATTCATTCAATATGTTAAAATACTATACAGCTGCCTAAGTCATGCTCCAGCAGTTTGATTGCCAGATTAAATATTTTTTAAAACAAGGATGTCAGATGCAATACATTACTATTTGTATATTCTTCTATTCCATAAACTCTATGAGATATCTGATCATTATTCATTTTATTTCAGAGATCAAGAATAAGTTATAAACTGATGACCTTTAAAGAACTATTTTCTTTTTAAAGTAGTTGTTACTTAAACCTCCATGTTTTAAATGAAGAATAGAACTATATCCTTAACCACAACTGGTTTTATATTCAAAATTAATGCAATTCTTTAATGACAATTAAATATTTAAAAAAATATTTCAGGAAGCTAGTATATTTCACTGATCAAGAAGTTCAATAGAATAGTTTTCAGTTTCCTATTTGCATTAGAATAAGTTATTAAGAAAGGAAAACATTATCCTGATTGGTACATGAGCTGCCAAAATGATGTACATATTTCTGTATAAAGGTGGCTGGGAATCTTAGAACAATACTTCATACTACACATTTTGAAGATCTGTATTTATGCCTTTTATTCGCACAGGCATAAATCTAGTGTTTGGACTGCATCGTCTTGAATTTGTTGTACTAAGGAAAGAGCAGAACAATTAATGTAATATAATTCTTTGAGAAGAAATGGAAGAGTTCTCTATTATGATTAAGAGCTCTCTTGCTTTTATTTTTATTTTTCTAACATCGTCATTAGTTTATGATTTTGGTTTGACCTCTTTGGAATATTCCAGCTTAGAGGTGTAATTGTGGAGTTTTCAAATCGAAATAAAAAAATGGATACTTCCCAAATGGAAAATAAAAACGATAACCATGCAGGACCAGCCCAAACTTGAATTAGAAAGTTAAGACATCAGAGGAAGAATGTAAAGTTGCAGTGTTATTATTTTAGTTCCCCCCCCCTCTTCTTTCACTTTATATTAAGAATCTTGGAATGAACAGTTGCATTAAGCTTACATGGGTTTATGTCTATGGAGATTCTCAGTAATCAAGGTCATGGTTGTTCCAAAGGTGCTTGTTCAAGAGGCAACTGGATATTACTGGCTTTTTTTCATTGTGAAGTGGTGTTGTGTTTTCTGCATGATGTTTTCTGCCCTGTGTCCCTTCATTGTTGAACACAGGTGCAGGTTGTTGGGAATGAATCTGTGGTGTCTGCATCTCAAACTGGAGCACAAATGGTTTCTGCAGTGTTCAATTTTTTTCTGGAAATCCATTCACACTCGGACACTATTCAGTGGGTGTTCATCCCAAAGTGCATAGCTAAATGTGTATGGAGGTTCTCAATCATGAGAGTCCAATTGCCTCTTGGAAAAACACCTTTGGTACAGGAATTTATCTTTATTAGGCACAATTGCAGTTTCATGCAATCAAAAGGAGGTTTGGACTAAATATCTGGATCTGGTAACTCAAAGTAAAAAGACACAAGAAATCATGTCTAATTTTATAGCATATTTTTTGTTCAAGTAGGAAACATCAGGGTTAGAGATGCATGAGCAGACTAATGAATTACTACCCTGTTTCTCCTAAAATAAGAACCATCCAGAAAATAAGCCCTAACATGATTTTTCAGGATGCTTGTAATATAAGCTGTACCCCAAAATAAGCCCCAGACGGATGCATTTAGTACAACATTTCCCTGAAAATAAGACTTAACTGGAAGATAAGCCCTAATGTGTCTTTTGGAGCAAACATTAATATAAGACCCAGTCTTATTTTCAGGGAAACATAATTAAGATTAAGAAACTATGTAGTATTTTTTTAAAAAATCACTTAGGAAGCAAAAGGGGAACAGCACCAGAATTGTCAGAGCTGTATATGATTACTTGGGTCTAGTTAGTACAGCTTATTGGAATGTACTGTCTGCTTTAGAAGAGAGCAGTTCCTTTTTTCCTCCTGAATGTTGTACTCCAAATATTGTTATCATCCAATCGATCTTGGCTGCTGTCCTTCAAAGTGCATTTTTCAGCTTTTGGAAATCAGTGAGCCTGCTAACAGATTTGGCCTGGCCTAGCAGGTTAAACTGATATCCCTGCATTTCGAAATGCATTACAAGAAAAACTGCTTGAGAGAACAGTTGTCTAAGTGGTGGACAGTTTTTACTCGCACTTTTGTATGCTGCCTGGAATTCTTTCAACATACAACAATTAAGACTTAATAAACAAATAAAGAAGCAAACGTGAACTTTCAGCTTGGCCAGAGCACACACTTAAATCTCAATGTGGCTCATTCAAAATAAAGCAAGGTTTTTTGAACACTGAAGATGCCAGTTATTTCTTCACTGAAGGCAAAACTAGGTACTTCAAAGGTTGACAGATTTCCTTTGGGTTTTTTATCTGTATTATTTTCAAGATAAGTAAAAAAAACATAACTATTCCATTTGCATTTGAGATTCATGTTGGAGGCCTGCATTATTTTTTCATGCTTTTGATTGATATTTTTAGTATTGCTATTTCAATGTTAACTTTCAAAGACTGTGAATTTTAAGATATTGATGCCAAGAATATATTAAAAAATAGTCCACGTTTGGAAGCTTATTTTTGCTAGTAGGGAAAGTTATGGCACAAATTACAGGTTTGTCTTATTTGCACATCCATTTGAATCTAAATTCCCAGTAGTCTCACAAAGGAATCCAAACCTTCACTCTTCTTACATTCTAAATATCTGATTAAGAAAAGACATTCCTAAGATATTACTCCTGGGAATTCAATAAAGCAATTCCTAAATGAATAATTAAGAGATGAATTAATTTTGGTAATGATTCAAATTCAAAGGATATAAATGGAAGAGAACTGTGTCACCATGTGGGCCACAAGCAAAATAATTGGTTCACTTTAACTTTCAGGCCACTGTGTTGAAGTCAACGGTATGGTAATTGCTTTGAAATCCCATCTCAAGATACACCTTCTCCTCTTACCTTTGGGACTGAGATTTGATTAATTAATGAATCAAAAGCAATTCCCCAAACTCTTTTCTCCATCAGCTTCTTGGTTGTTACTGAATCCTATACATACACCTTCCTCATTATTTGTAAGCTAATAGCTGGATCAGTTCTTTTGCACAGCTTCAGTATTGCATGCAGTGGTGAAATTCATTTTTTTTACTACCAGTTCTGTGGGTGTGGTTTGGTGGGCATGGTTTGGTGGGCGTGGCTTGCTGGGCATGGCTTGCTGGGCGTGGCTTGCTGGGTGAGGCAGGGGAAGGATACTGCAAAATCTCCATTCCCACCCCACTCTGGGGCTAGTCACAAGTGGTATTTGCCAGTTCTCTGAACTACTCAAAATTTCTGCTACCAGTTCTCTGAACTACTCAAAATTTCCATTACCGGTTCTCCAGAACCTGCTGGATTTCACCCCTGATTGCATGGCAATATCGATAAGCATTTGTGCTACCATCAATTCATTTCTTATGCAGCTTTTAATAATACAGACAATCCTCAAATTACAACCACAAATTGAGCCCCAGATTTCTATTGCTAAGTGAAACACTTGTTAAGTGAGTTTGCCCCATTTTACTTTTCTTTCTGCAGTTGTTAAGTGAATCACTGTGGTTGCTAAGTTAGTTACACAGTTATAGCAATAGCAATAGCAGTAGACTTATATACCGCTTCATAGGCCTTTCAGGCCTCTCTAAGCGGTTTACAGAGAGTCAGCATATTGCCCCCAACAATCTGGGTCCTCATTTTACCCACCTCGGAAGGATGGAAGGCTGAGTCAACCCTGAGCCGGTGAGATTTGAACCGCTGACCTGCTGATCTAGCAGTAGCCTGCAGTGCGCCACCTTGGCTCTTATAAAGTGAATCTGGCTTCCCCATTGACTTTGCTTGTCAGAAAGTCGCAAAAGGTGATCACATGACCCCAAGACATTGCAACCGTCATAAATATGAGTCAATTGCCAAGTGTCTGAATTTTGATTATGCAATCACAGGGATGATGCAATGGTCATAAGTGTGAAAAAACAGTCATTTTTTCAGTGCTATTATAACTTTCAAGGGTCACTAAATGAACTGTTGTAAGTTGAGGACTACCTGTACAGTGTTATACATTATTATGAATATTGAACCAGACAAATACTTGACATCTATAGAAGCAATATGGATTATTGGTTCACACAGCTCTGAAAACACTTACATATTCATCATTTGGTGACTGCCACACTAAAGTAACAACTTGGATATAAAAAAGGGACTTTTTTTACCATGGAAGCAAAACTTTCATCTGACCTCTACAATATCATATGAAGCATAGTTGAAACAAATATGAATGTATGTGTGTGGATAAGAGTGCCACCCTCTTATTATCAATAAAAACTATGAAATGGATTACTTAGAGATAGTCAGGCTTTACATGAAATAAAGGGAACTTTTCCCAATAGTTTGCAAACCACATTAGATATTTGAATGGATGCTACGATATGAAATCCATCATTGTTTCAAACAGAGCAATGAAAACTGAGCTTCCTTTAAAAGGGAGAGCAGTATAGTGTTCTTCTGATAACTCAGGTATCCAGTTAGAGACAGGTAAGAAAAAGGCTAAAATAAAAGTACAGAACTGTTTTCATTTCCCTTTAACTATTTCTTTCACTTGAAAATTGTAATTGGTGTGACTTATTGCTAGTTTCTGCCAAGTCATTCCTTTGAAGCTTACCACTATGCTATTTTTTTTTAATGCAATTGATTGTATCAGAATTTTAAAGATCTCATTTTTTGAATATGCTTTTCCTGACTGCTAATTATTATTTGACACATCTCTTTATTCTTTTCTCTTTTCTGTATTAACTTTATTGAGAATTTAAACAAGAAAGATAAAAACTAACAGAAACTAATATTTAAGATGAAAGAAAGAAAAAATAAAGAACAAAGAACAAAAAAGAACATGTTCCAATTGAGTTCCAATTTTCTTTTACATCAGTTATAAATATAAATGTAAATCAAATGCTTGCTCTATGATTTCATTATATATATATAATGAAATATATATATATATATATATATATATATATATATATATATATATATTTGTTATATTTATGCTGATAAATAAATAAAGGGAGACTAGTATAGATCTATTTCAAGCTATTTAGCTCTCATCAGCTAGCCATACCCAAGTTTTTGGGAATCGAACCTGTGCTCCATTGCCTCCCAGGCAGGGAGTTAACCTTTTGAGCTACAGAGAACGACTCCTTATCAGCCAGCCAGGGTTGTGTATGTATGTATGTATGTATGTATGTATGTATGTATATATATATATATATATATATATATATATATATATATATATATATATATATATATATATATATATATATAACTGATCAAAACCATATATCACAATTTCATTTTTTGTGTCATGCAAAAAAATCCAAAAGGGTTTTCTAATCCGTGTTAAACTTAATTAGTGCCTTTTGACATATTCCTTTATCCTTAACTCTTCCTTCTTGTATTTGTGAATAAGTTGTAGCATGACACAATTCTGGATTTCTCTCCTAATATCTTCAAGGGAAGAATTACAGAAAATCAGGGACATGCAGTCACTAGAGGCAGGAGAGGAGTGGCCTCACCAGTCATGAGGAAAAGGAAAGAATTTTAAAGAATTTTTTAAAAATAATTAAAGCCAAGGTAGTTGCTGCCAAATTCCAAGTCACAGTGACTTCGAGTCTGCTTAGTGTTAACTATAGGAGGAGGTGAGAGAACTATGGGCCTCCTGTGAATAAGGAATTTTTCACCTTTTAAGAATTAAGCAAGGGTTAAAAAGCGAAAATTTTTGTATGCAAAGGAGGCACGTGATTCTCCCGCCTCCTGATCTGGGAGCAGTGAATCATGCCTTGCACTTGAGCGACTGCGCAATCTAACAGCAGGAGCCTTGCTTGTAAAATGCACCTGTGTTGGGAAAGTTCATGCTCTGAGCAAGTTCAACTTTCCACTTTGCATCGCGGGAGCCGCCAAGAGCAGAACCATCACAAGACTTAGAGGTCTCTTATTTCAAAACCCTTGAGGCCTTCCGGACAGTCGTTAAGACCTGGCTGTCCCAGCAAGCCTGGGGTTGAGTTCCCCCCCCCTACTCGAACTTGTTGTGCTTGCTGTGTTTTTTAAATTGTTGTATCACTGTCCTGTTTGTCTTACTTTTTTGTATTTGTTCCCCTTCCCTTGGTTTTTGTTCAGCCGCCCTGAGTCCCTTCGGGGAATAGGGCGGCCTACAAATCGAATAAATACCAAATACCAAAAACTCTCCCTTAAGAATGATTAAGTCTGCATTAAGACATTATTGTTATTATCATCCCCAACATGGGAAATTAAAGCAATCTGCTTATGGAAGCCACTTGGGAATTTATGGCCAACAAACATGGTAAGCGAATATGGGGCTACTGAGAAGTAAAGCCCACAGACTTAACTGCTGGGCTGGCTGCAGGCCGGGGCAGCGGGAGGGTGGTGGCCTCGGCGGCGGCGGGGCACTTTGCATCACAGGAGCCACCAAGCGCCTTTGCTGCAGACCCAGGTATGGTGCTGGGCTGCGGGTCTGCAACAAAGGTGCTTGGTGGCTCCCACGATGCAAAGTGCCCCGCCGCTGCCAAGGCTGACATTCATGCTGCTGCCGATGCCGCTGCCCGCCCGTGGCATCGGTGGCGGCGTGAATGTCGGCCGCGGCAGCGGCAGGGCACTTTGCATCACAGGAACTTCATCGGCCGCCGCTGCCACTTCCTCCGCTACCGCCGCTTTCCCCTCTGTCCTGGCCGCAGCTTATGCCACGTTCGGAGTGCTGCCCTTTCAGAAAGCCCCGCCGAAGCCCCAGCACTGTGTCCGCTATAGAGCGGGACACATCCCGCCTGTATGGCAGACACAGCGCCGGGGCTTTAAAGCCCTGCCTCTGTGTCCGCCATAGAGCGGGACAGAGCCTGCCTATATGACGGACACAGCGGCGGGGCTTCAGTGGGGCTTTTGGAAAGCCATGCCAGGGCTTTGGCGGGGCTTTCTGAAAGCCCTGCCGAAGCCCCGGTGCTGGCAGACATAGGGCAGTAGACATATGGTGGCTTTTGCCCACTTGCCTCACCAGCCATAAAGCTCACCGCACGTCACTGCAGAAAACAAAACAAAATAAATTTCAGACAATGATCTGTCTTGTTTTTTTTATTATTTGGTTAATCTTTGGTGAGATTCATAGTCTTTGGGGCTGGTTGGTAGCTCAACAGCTCAAGTCCTAACCAAGGACCTAGGAATTGTTAAGATAACATCGGAGGTTTATATTACTGTTGTTGTTGTTGTTGTTGTTATTTACTTTATTCATTACTTTACTTTATTCATTAAACATGAAACTCAACCAACTGAACATTCCAAAATGCATTACAAATACCATTGACTGGTGCTAATGGTTGATACAGGTTGCTGCCAGCATTCTAGGTATCAACCAAGTACTTCCTTAAAATATAAGATGTTCCGAGTAGTGCAGCTTTTTGCAGTTCCACTGGAGTTATTGCAGGAAGCTGCAATTTGTTGATATATCTTGTAAAATTCTTGGACATGGTGCCAAATGCCCCGATGACAATGGGTATTCCCATTACAGAGGCAACATGTTGGTGGTAACATGTTTAATTTTTGCCTTCATGCAGTTTGTGGTTAAGGCTTGTTCTTGAGCTGCCAAAATAAAGCCTTCTGTTTCTTTTTTCAGTGCTCCCGATCTTAACCAGTTCCAAGTTAGCTTTTGGTCAGCTTTGCCTTCAATACTTTTCAAGTATTGGCTATGCATAGCCTTGTTTTTCCAATTCTCAGTTCGCTTCTCAGGAGAGCCTTCTCTGTGGCTGCTCCGACCCTCTGGAACAAACTCCCCGTGGGGATTCGAACCCTCACCACCCTCCAGGCCTTCCGCAAAGCCCTTAAAACCTGGCTATTCCGGCAGGCCTGGGGCTGCCCCCCCTTCTCGAATGGTATGGTTGTTGTGTGTTTTAAATTGTGTATTGTTTGTTTGTCTTTGTTATCCCCTGTTTGTACCTCCTTTCCCTTGACTGAGTGTGAGCCGCCTGAGTCCCCTTCGGGGAAAAGGGCGGCATATAAATGAAATAAATCCTAAATCCTAATCCTAATTACTTCTTTCTTATATTCAGTTATTGACTTAGACTTTAACTTTAAAGTTGACTTTAAAAGGCCTCCTTTATTTACTTCCTTAACCATTGGTTCTTCACTTTTCGGGATGTAATCATTCAAGCTGTGTTTTTCTTCTTCCACAGTCTGTTTTACTTGTAGGAGTCCTCGATCACCGTCTGCTCTTGGTAGATATAATCGGTCAACATCACTTTTAGGGTGCAAAGCATGATTCATTGTCATAAGCTTCCTTGTTTTTCTGTCCAAATTGTCCAACTCCATCTGGGTCCAGTCAATTATTCCTGCAGAGTATCAAATCACAGGTATAGCCCAGGTATTTATGGCTTTTAAGATGTTGATTATGATTGTGATTATTATTATTATTAGTATTATTATATACAATTGTATCACAGCAGCAAGTTGTTTTGCCGGATTTGGCATTGGTTACTAGTCGGGCCCCACCCAGGGGCCTAGGACGTCGTAACGTATTTTCATAATATGCGTGCAGATCCAAGCAGTGCGGCTTTTTGCATTTGACTGATGGTGATTTTGTCAATTTTTAACTGTTTTAAATGTAATTCCAGTGCTTTTGAATAGCACCCAGTGTGCCAATTACCACTGGAATTACCACTGGTGGTTTGTGCCATAGTCGTTGAATTTCGATTTTTAAGTTCTGGTATTTTGTGATTTTTTCATGTTCCTTCTCGGCGACCCTGCTATCACCTGGTATTGTGATGTCTATGATTGTGACCTTATTTTTCTCAACCAGTGTGATGTCTGGTGTATTATGCGCCAGTATTTTGTCCATTTGTATACGGAAATCCCACAAGATCTTGACCATCTGATTTTCGGTGACTTTTTCAGGCTGATGTTCCCACCAGTTTGTTGCTGTTTTAATATTATAATTTTTGCACAAATTCCAATGGATCATTTGTGCTACTGAATTGTGCTGCAATTTATAATCAGTCTGCGTGATTTTTTTACAGCAGCTGAGTATGTGATCAACAGTTTCATCAGCTTCTTTGCAAAGTCTGCATTTGGCATCATTTCGATTTTGGCCTTAATGGCATTTGTGCGGATAGCTTGTTCTTGCGCAGCCAGGATTAGTGACTCTGTTTCTTTCTTTAATGTACCTGTTGTTAACCATAACCAAGTTTGTTCACTGTCCACTTTATCTTTTATTTTTTCCAGAAATTGGCCATGCAGTGCTTTGTTCTGCCAACTCTCCATTCTTGATTTTATCACATCTTTTCTGTATTCTTGTTTCGTCTGTTGGACCTTCAGTAGATTTTTGTTCTTTACTTCGATTAATAGATGTTCTTGACTTTCTTTTAAATAATCAGCCAGTGCATGTTTTTCTCTTCAACTGTTTGCTTCACTTGTAATAATCCTCTGCCACCTGATTTTCGTGGCAGGTATAGTCTATCAGTATCACCACGTGGATGTAAACTGTAGTGCATTGTCATTAGTTTCCTGGTTTTTCAGTCCAAAATATCCAAATCAGCTTGTGTCCAGTTAACTATACCAGCTGTGTATTTATAACTGGTATTGCCCAGGTATTTATGTCCTTGATTGTATTTCCACCATTCAGTTTAGATTTCAAAATTTTTCTAACTCTGTTGGTGTACTCTCGCCTGACAATAATAATCATTTTTTTTAAGATTACTGATAGTGGGATCATCACGATGATGAAGAGAAGAGGTGAAAGTGAATCACCCTGGAAAATTCCTCGCTTGATATTAACCATTCCGTAGATCTCATTCCCTACTGCCAACTCAGTTCTGCATTGTTTCATCGCCTTTTCAGTAAAGGATGTAATATTTTTGCTAATGCCAGTTGTTGTTGTTGTTGTTGTTGTTGTTATTGTTGTTGTTGTTGTTATTATTATTATTATTATTATTATTATTATTACACATAAATGACTGATCAAGATTCTGAACGCTATCACATGGGGAACAAGATGTTAATCCCCTTTACATGCACATGCTTTCTTGAACAGAATTTCCAGCTCAGACCAAGGAAAAATAATTGCACTAAACCCGTTTTATATAACAGGCTATTTAGGACTGTGTTTCTTTTAAAAGAAACTTATTACAAGCCTTGAATGTTCGTTCCTGTGTTCGTAGCCACACCAGAGCAAACATTTACACTGACACACCATTGATAATGTGTCATCGACTATCACATTGTAATAAAAAAAGGAACCAAGTCAAAGTAAAAGACCTTATTAAACCCCCAGAGTGATTCCTAATAGCGATAACAGAAGTGATCTTGGGCCCATCTCTCTCTCTCAGTTCAACCCACCTCACTGGGTTATTATTGTGAGGAAAATAGGAGGAGGAATATGTTCACCAACTTGACTTATTTGTGAAAATAATATGGGTGGAATACAAATAAATAAATAATGAGTAAGCAGAGACCAAAAAATGCTTGGTCAGATGACTGCTCCAAGACCTAATGGTCAGAGATAGTATTCAGCTAGTTCTTATTGGTTGGGGAGAACCGGTAGCAGTGGCTGTTGGAGGCTTCATCCACCCACCCCGACATAATGTGCGACCCTCTGCGCATACCCACATTTGTGAACCAGTAGCGAAGGTAAGTGAATCCCACCACTGCTATAGCTGGAAACTTTTTTTCTATATTTATACATCTATTTCTGTAAACATACATTGTGACTTAAAAATGACAAAGGTAAAATTTAACACAAGCCTCACCGGTATGCTAATTTTCAAAGCTAGTTATTTTATCTGATTGCAAATAATATAATAGGCTTGGCTGAAAACATGGATTAAACTCATGTTAAAAAAAAACTGTAATTCCCTTTTGTTGGAAGTTTACTTAGTATTGACAAGGCTATAAATAATAAGTATAGGGCATATGAAATATCAGGCTGTGCTATAAACCAATTCATGAATTCTTTATATATGAATATTAAATAAAGTTACGCATAACAATGTCCTAATATTTAACCACCTAAGTAAGACACACCACCGCTTATTCTAACTAAATATTTTCAGTAAGTTTTACTTGCTGACACTTGCACAGATTTACTCCAATGAAAGTAGATACATTGACCTCATTTAGAGAACTTCTAAAAGCACTATCTTTTCACAACGGGCAGAAAGCTACTGGCTCATGGGGTGCCATTGTTAAACACAATGCAGTCTGTATTGGAAGTGCTAACTGAACTCACAAAGACTCCACTCTTAGCATGAAGCTACACTTTTCTACAGTAACCTTACCCTTGTAGGTAAATGACCTTCCTGAAGAACCACTATGAAAATTGTTACTCTGCTGTACCAGGTCACTTCTCTTCTTCAACAAAGTTTTCTGTATCTCAATAAGCATAAACTCTATCCTTTGCCACCGTGACCAACTGAAACTCAGTATGTGCCCAGAATAGCGAGGGAATAATGGAACCCTGTTGTGAAGAGTCTACTTCCCAATCTCATATAAAACATGACAGAACTCTTAAAAGAATGGATGTTGCACACCAAAAAAGAGGAATCCAAATTAAATCAGAAAGTCTATTGTGGTGATAATGAATATGTACCAATACCATTGCTATAGTCTTTTTGTAACTCTTTACATATTTAGGTGATTACATATCCAAGAGCAGCAATATAATAACAAATTGATTCCCTCTATTTGTGCATGACATTATTACAAGATCAGTAACTTATTATGGCAACCTAATTCTGTCTGTTCTCATAAGAACTGCATGATCTGGACAAATGTATCCTCTCTTTTATTTATTTAATAGCTTTCCACATGATGGCACCAAGGATATCATTTAGAACCTTTTTAAGAAAATCTCTTAATCCATATTTTTTTAAAATGTCTAGTGCTCTTCTGAAGAACACTAGACCTATGTTTAGAAAGAACTGAATGGCATTTTACCAGGAAGGAACATCTACAAGCCATTATTTAAACTTTATGGGTAACTGAACATAATGCAGCTAGCTACATTTGGCCAACACCATTCCACTTCACTCCATGTTAGAGAGAATGATTGCTGGTTGTTTACCTGCCAGAAGTTCATCACTTGGTGGGATGAAAAACAAATCCAGAAGAAACCACCAATTGATTTCTTTAACTTGTCCCACTTTAAAATCTTACTGAAGATTTTACTGAAGCACAAAGGGTTTAGCATCAGGTAGCACTAGTGGTGGGTTTCAAAAAATTTTAGAACCTCTTCTGTAGGTGTGACCTGCTTTGTGGGAGTGGCTTGCCATCCATGTGACTGGGTGGGAGTGGCTTGCCAGCCATTTGACTGAGTGGGTATGACTGGGCAGTCATGTGACTGGGTGGGCATGGCCAACTTGTAAAATCTGGTGAAACTCACTTAACAACGCTCTTGCTTAGCAACCAAAATGTTGGCTCAGAAACTCTGGCATTTGAAGCATGCAAGTCTTAAAGCTGCCAAGTTACAAGACCCTTGCACCCCTAACTCTTTAGAAAAAAACCACAGGGTTGTTCAAACTTGACAGCTTTAAGACTTGTGGATTTCAATTCCCAGAAGTCCTTCTCCAGTCGTGTTGGCTCAGGAACTTTGGTACTGAAGTGTGCAAGTCTTAAAGCTGTCAAGTTATAAGACCCTTGCACCCCTAACCTTTTAGAAAAAAAACCCCAAGGATGTTTAAACTTGACAGCTTTAAGACTTTAAGGTTTAGATAGGACTCTTAGAGGTGGGTGGGGCAATTGATGAGCCAGCCAATCAGTGAGCAGTGGGTGGGGCAAGCGTAATACGGATGGGCGGGGGGAGGAAGCTGGAACCGGTTCTAAACAGCATGGTAGATTTGTGGAACCTCTTCTATAGAACTGGCAGGAAACACACACACACACACCCCCTGGGTAGCATCCACTTTTCTACCAACATATGGCCTAATGGAAAGCATTTACATCCATGGTGGGATTCAGCCGGTATGCACTGGTTTGGGCGAACCAGTTGTTAAATTATCTAGGATGCTGGCAGCAACCCATATCAACCATTAGCACCAGCTGATGTTATTTGTGATGCATTTTTGAATGTTCAGTTGACTGAGCTTCATGTTTAATGAATAAAGTAAATAATAATAATAATAATAACAACAACAACAACAACAACTCTGCTGTTGCCGGTCCCAAACCCGGATGAGAAAGGAGGAGGGTTGGGGTCAGATTGGCAACCTGGTCCCATAAAATAAAATCACTAACCCATACAATATGGTGAAAAAAATGAATAAGAATTTCATACCACATCAGTCGTCGTGCGGGTTAACAAGGGCCACGGTGGATGTTGAGGTCCCTGGGCAGCCGTCGACAAGTGGGCTACAAGTGGACCAGCCAACAAAATGACAAAAATATAATGCAGATGAAAATCGTGCCATAATGGCCTGTTATTACAACTCAGAGCCAGAAAAAGAGGCTATTTAAAGCAAAAGTATGGATTATGGAAACAACAATATCCAGATTCAAATGTTAGTGAACAATGACTAGCAGATCAAAGGCAATTTATTATACGGAATAAAGTGTTTAGTGAAGTTGAACTTGAGGAAATACAGGCAATTTGCAAAACTAAAAAAACAACATCACAAGCGGAAACAACTGATACTCAAGACACAACTAAAGACATTGTAGTAGAACTCCCAGAAGAAGCTGTCGGGGCAGAAATAACAACACTACCACCAGAACCAGTTATCATTGAACCAACTGATGAACTAACTCAAAAACAAAAAGAATTGAAGGACAAGATCATGCAGCATTTTCTGTCTAACGAGGAAAGGCAATGTTTACAATCATTAAAAACTGTGCCTAAGAAAATTTTGGCCCCTATCATGGAAATGCTTAATGCAGTGCTTTCAACAATTGAATCGGGATCCATTTGGAAACAAATCACTTAATGTACAGTGCAGCTGTAGTAGTCACTAATTAACTAGGCATTAAAATCAAAGCACCTAGTCACAAAATGGAAAAAGCATCAAAGCCATTGGCAACAAACAAATGCAAGTATTAGAAATAACTGAGATGGTCAGAAAATCAAGTAAAAAAAGTAAAGAATTGGACATCACCTGGAAATGACCAATTACATGGTTTCTGGCTAAAATATCTAACCAGTTTACATGCAATATTGGCCAGGCAACTGAATGAAATTTTACAAAATGGTCAAATTGATGAGTGGTTGACAACTGGAAAAACATACCTTCAAATTACTCAAAGGCATTATTGCAGATAACATTATGGATTATTTGGAAACTAACAACATCTTGCCAGTAGAGCAAAAAGGCAACAAAAGAAGGAGCAGGGGCACAAAAGATCAGCTCCTAATTGATAAAATGATATTAGAAAATTGTAAGAACAGAAAAACGAACTTGAATATGGTCTGGATTGATTACAAAAAGGCATTTGACTCACTGCCACATAGTTGGATCATAAAATGCTTAGAAACAACTGGCGTTAGCAAAAATATTACATCCTTTACTGAAAAGGCGATGAAACAATGGAGAACTGAGTTGGCAGTAGGGAATGAGATCTACGGAATGGTTAATATCAAGCGAGGAATTTTCCAGGGTGATTCACTTTCACCTCTTCTCTTCATCATCGCAATGATCCCACTATCAGTAATCTTTAAAAAAAAATGAAATTAGGCTACCAAACAGCCAAAGAAGCTTGAAAAAATTTCGCATTTACTATATATGGATGATTTGAAACTCTATGGAAAGTCAGAAATAGAAATCCAATCATTGACAAACACAGTCTAAGTATTCAGCACCGATATTTCAATGCAGTTTGGCATGGTAAAATGCACCACTGTATCCATAAAAAGGGGCAAAATCACTGCATGTGAGGGAATTGAAATGCCCAATGGCCAATTAATTAAGTGCAAAGAAAATGAAGCCTACAAATACTTAGGAATTCTGCAGTTGGATAACATCAAGCATGGAGAAGTAAAAACTATTGTCAGGCGAGAGTACACCAACAGAGTTAGGAAAATTTTGAAATCTAAATTGAATGGTGGCAATACAATCAAGGCCATAAATACCTGGGCAATACCAGTTATAAGATACACAGCTGGTATAGTTAACTGGACACAAGCTGATTTGGACCTTTTGGACCGAAAAACCAGGAAACTAATGACAATGCACTACAGTTTACATCCACGTGGTGATACTGATAGACTATATCTGCCCCGAAAATCAGGTGGCAGAGGATTATTACAAGTGAAGCAAACAGTTGAAGAAGAAAAACATGCACTGGCTGATTATTTAAAAGAAAGTCAAGAACATCTATTAATCGAAGTAAAGAACAAAAATCTACTGAAGGCCCAACAGACGAAACAAGATTACAGAAAAGATGTGATAAAATCAAGAATGGAGAGTTGGCAGAACAAAGCACTGCATGGCCAATTTCTAGAAAAAATAAAAGATAATGTGGACAGTGAACAAACTTGGTTATGGTTAACAACAGGTACATTAAAGAAAGAAACAGAGTCACTAATCCGGCTGCGCAAGAACAAGCTATCCGCACAAATGCCATTAAGGCCAAAATCGAAAAATCCTCTGATGATGCCAAATGCAGACTTTGCAAAGAAGCTGATGAAACTGTTGATCACATACTCAGCTGCTGTATAAAAATCGCGCAGACTGATTATAAATTGCGGCACAATTCAGTAGCACAAATGATCCATTGGAATTTGTGCAAAAATTATAATATTAAAACAGCAACAAACTGGTGGGAACATCAGCCTGAAAAAGTCACCGAAAATCAGATGGTCAAGATCTGTGGGATTTTCGCATACAAACAGACAAAATACTGGCGCATAATACACCAGACATCACATTGGTTGAGAAAAATAAGGTCACAATCATAGACATCGCAATACCAGGTGATAGCAGGGTCGCTGAGAAGGAACATGAAAAAATCGCAAAATACCAGGACTTAAAAATTGAAATTCAATGACTATGGCACAAACCAGCAGTGGTAATTCCAGTGGTAATTGGCACACTGGGTGCTATTCCAAAAGCACTGGAATTACATTTAAAACAGTTAAAAATTGACAAAATCACCATCAGTCAAATGCAAAAAGCCGCACTGCTTGGATCTGCACGCATATTACGAAAATACGTTATGACGTCTTAGGCCCCTGGGTGGACCCGACTAGTAACCAATGCCAAATCCGGCGAAACAACTGGCCGCTGTGATACAATTGTACAACAACAATAATAATAATAATAATAATAATAATAATAATAATAATACTCCGCCGTTGCCGGTCCCAAGCCCGGATGAGAAAGGAGGAGGGTTGGGGTCAGGTTGGCATCTGGTCCCGTAAAACCCCCCCCCGCCAACCCATACAATATGGTGAAAAAAAACAAATAAGAATTCCATACCGCATCGGTCGTCGCGCGGGTTAACAAGGGCCGCGGCGGATGTTGGGGTCCCTGGACATCCGTCGACAAGTGGGCTACAAGTGGACCAGCCAACAAAACGACAAAAATATAGTGCAGATGAAAACCGTGCCATAATGGCCTGTTACTACAACTCAGAGCCAGAAAAAAGAGGCTATTTAAAGCGAATGTATGAATTATGGAAACAACAATATCCAGATTCAAATGTTAGTGAACAACGACTAGCAGATCAAAGGCGATTTATTATACGGAATAAAGTGTTTAGTGAAGTTGAACATGAGGAAATTCAGGCAAATTGCAAAACCCAAAAAACAATATCACAAGCGGAAATAACTGATATTCAAGACACAACTAAAGACATTATAGTAGAACTCCCAGAAGAAGCTCTCGGGGAGGAAATAACATCACCACCACTAGAACCAGTTATCACTGAACCAACTGATGAACTAACTCAAAAACAAAAAGAATTGAAGGATAAGATCATGGAGCATTTTCTGCTTAATGAGGAAAGGCAACGTTTACCATCACTAAAAACTGTGCCTAAGAAAATTTTGGCCCCTATCATGAAAATGGTTAATGCAGTGTTTTCAACAATTGAACCGGGATCCATCTTGGAAACAAACCAGTTAATGTACAGCGCAGCTGTAATAGTCACTAATGAACTAGGCATTAAAATTAAAGTACCTAGTCACACAACAGAAAAAGCATCAAAGCCAAAGTGGAAAATCCGTTTAGAACAAAAAATCAAAAAATTAAGGGCAGATGCTAGTAACTTAAAGAACATGCATGAGCAACGGCTTAAAAACAACAAAATCATAGATCGGCTAATCAGACGATATAGATTGGATACAAGAAACATCAATGAAGCTGTAGAGATTGTAAAACAGCAGATAACAGCAACAGCTAGAAAAATTGAAAGATATGAGGCACGAATCATCCAATATAAACAAAATCAGCAATTTCGATCAGACCAACGGCGTTTTTATCAAAGTCTTAATGTAAATGGTGACACCAAAAGTGAAAAACCAGAAAAACAGGCCACAGTTGAATTCTGGAAAGAATTGTGGGAAAATGCAAAGGACTACAACAAGGAAGCAAAGTGGATACATGACTTTGAGAAAAGCATTGGCAACAAGCAAATGCAAGTATTAGAAATAACAACTGAGATGGTCAAAAATCGAGTTAAAAAGGTAAAGAATTGGACATCACCTGGAAAGGACCAATTACATGGTTTCTGGCTCAAATATCTGACCAGTTTACATGCAATATTGGCCAGGCAACTGAATGAAATTTTACAAAAGGGCCAAATTGATGAATGGTTGACAACTGGAAAAACATACTTGATTCAGAAAGATGCAGCTAAAGGAACAACACCTGAAAACTACAGACCAATAACATGCTTGCCAACAACCTTCAAATTACTCACAGGCATTATTGCAGATAACATGATGGATTATTTGGAAACAAACAACATCTTGCCAGTAGAGCAAAAAGGCAACAAAAGAAGGAGCAGGGGCACCAAAGATCAGCTTCTAATTGATAAAATGATATTAGAAAATTGTAAGAACAGAAAAACGAATTTGAATATGGTCTGGATTGATTACAAAAAGGCATTTGACTCACTGCCACATAGTTGGATCATAAAATGCTTAGAAACAACTGGTATTAGCAAAACTATTACATCCTTTACTGAAAAGGCGATGAAACAATGGAGAACTGAGTTGGCAGTAGGGAATGAGATCTACGGAATAGTTAATATCAAGCGAGGAATTTTCCAGGGTGATTCACTTTCACCTCTTCTCTTCATCATCGCAATGATCCCACTATCAGTAATCTTAAAAAAAATGAAATTAGGCTACCAAACAGCCAAAGAAGCTGAAAAAATTTCACATTTACTATATATGGATGATTTGAAACTCTATGGAAAGTCAGAAATAGAAATCCAATCATTGACAAACACAGTCCGAGTATTCAGCACCGATATTTCAATGCAGTTTGGCATGGAAAAATGCGCCACTGTATCCATAAAAAGGGGCAAAATCACTGCATGTGAGGGAATTGAAATGCCCAATGGCCAATTAATTAAATGCAAAGAAAATGAAGCCTACAAATACTTAGGCATTCTGCAGTTGGATAACATCAAGCATGGAGAAGTAAAAACTATTGTCAGGCGAGAGTACACCAACAGAGTTAGGAAAATTTTGAAATCTAAATTGAATGGTGGAAATACAATCAAGGCCATAAATACCTGGGCAATACCAGTTATAAGATACACAGCTGGTATAGTTAACTGGACACAAGCTGATTTGGACCTTTTGGACCGAAAAAACCAGGAAACTAATGACAATGCACTACAGTTTACATCCACGTGGTGATACTGATAGACTGTACCTGCCCCGAAAATCAGGTGGCAGAGGATTATTACAAGTGAAGCAAACAGTTGAAGAAGAAAAACATGCACTGGCTGATTATTTAAAAGAAAGTCAAGAACATCTATTAATTGAAGTAAAGAACAAAAATCTACTGAAGGTCCAACAGACGAAACAAGAATACAGAAAAGATGTGATAAAATCAAGAATGGAGAGTTGGCAGAACAAAGCACTGCATGGCCAATTTCTGGAAAAAATAAAAGATAAAGTGGACAGTGAACAAACTTGGTTATGGCTAACAACAGGTACATTAAAGAAAGAAACAGAGTCACTAATCCTGGCTGCGCAAGAACAAGCTATCCGCACAAATGCCATTAAGGCTAAAATCGAAAAATCCTCTGATGATGCCAAATGCAGACTTTGCAAAGAAGCTGATGAAACTGTTGATCACATACTCAGCTGCTGGAAAAAAATTGCGCAGACTGATTATAAATTGCGGCACAATTCAGTAGCACAAATGATCCATTGGAATTTGTGCAAAAATTATAATATTAAAACAGCAACAAACTGGTGGGAACATCAGCCTGAAAAAGTCACCGAAAATCAGATGGTCAAGATCTTGTGGGATTTCCGTATACAAACCGACAAAATACTGGCGCATAATACACCAGACATCACACTGGTTGAGAAAAATAAGGTCACAATCATAGACATCGCAATACCAGGTGATAGCAGGGTCGCCGAGAAGGAACATGAAAAAATCGCAAGATACCAGGACTTAAAAATCGAAATTCAACGACTATGGCACAAACCAGCAGTGGTAATTCCAGTGGTAATTGGCACACTGGGTGCTATTCCAAAAGCACTGGAATTACATTTAAAATAGTTAAAAATTGACAAAATCACCATCAGTCAAATGCAAAAAGCCGCACTGCTTGGATCTGCACGCATATTACGAAAATACGTTACGACGTCCTAGGCCCCTGGGTGGGGCCCGACTAGTAACCAATGCCAAATCCGGCGAAACAACTGGCCGCTGTGATACAATTGTACAATAATAATAACAATAATAATAATACTTGGTTGATATCTAGGACGCTGGCAGCAACCCGTATCAACCATCAGCACCAGTCAATGATATTTGTGATACATTTTTAAATGTGCAGTTGACTAGGTTTCATGTTTAATGAATAAAAGAGATTATTGTTGTTGTTGTTGGTATTTATTATTATTAATCACAGTCATCCAGATGTTCAGACTGAGTTTGGTATTTTTGTCTACCTATCGAGTCCTTACCAAGGACCTGGGATAAGGATAGGAATCTGGGATAGAGAAATCTGGATGTTTGATGGTGTTATAGATATCATTGCAGAATGGAAGCTGTTCCAAGTAAAGCCGCCTTCTGCAACTGACTGATGGCAAAATTGTCAATGTCAGTGGTGTTCAAGTGGTGCTCTAGTTGTTTTGGCATTGCACCCAAGGCGCCTATTACTATTGGTACTACCATTGCTTGCCTTTACCATAGTCGTTCTTTTTCTATTATTATCTCTTTTATTCATTAAACATGAAGCTCTGTCAACTGAACGTTTAAAAATGTATCACAAATATCATTGATTGGTGCTGATGGTTGATACTGGTTGCTGCCGGCATCCTAGTATCAACCAAATATATTATTATGATATACTTTATTCATTAAACATGAAACTTAAGTCAACTGAAAATTCAAAAATGCACCACAAATACCATTGACTGGGGCTAATGGTTGATACAGGTTGCTGCCAGCGTCCTAGGTATCAACCAAGTACCTTTTTAAGATGTATGATGTTCTGAGTAGCACACTTTTTGCAGTTCTGCTGGTGTTATTGCAGGAAGCTGCAATTTCTTGATGCATTTTATAAAATACTTGGACATGGTACCAAGATGACAATGGGTATCACTGTTACATGTTTCATCCATAATTGCGTAGTTTTGATGGCCAGGTCGCAATATTTCATGATTTTTTCCAGTTCTTCTTCTTTGACTCTGGCAACTCCTGGTACCGCGATATCAATAAATTATATGTTTCAGTTTCCTCAAAATGCATTGAGTACCAAATTTGATGAGTTTCAAAATAATTGAGTTCCAAGATACCACTGCACTTCAAATACTAAGTCTGTAGTGATATTCTTGTGATGTTAGGTGCTTTACGGATATTCCTACACCAGGATAGACAATCCTTTTGAACCATTGCATTCATTTCAAATCAAGTGTGAATATTTTGAAATTCTGACTATTATTGGGGAAGAGAGTTTTGCCTAATTAGAGAGCGAATGCCTATGTGGGTGTGACCATTCACAAAATACTCATGTCTCAGAATGCAAAATAAAAAGAGGTTTCTGTGTAGATTTGGTTTAATGTGTTCCAAATGATTTATGGTTATTTCGCTTTGTTGGGAACACAAAGCAGAAGCATATTCCCAGCCCATATCCTTCATGCTGCTCCTTGTCATCCTGCTTTTGGTTTTGTTTTGTTTTTTTGTTTTGTTTCCTGGAACATAAGTAGGCATCTTTCCAAGCAGAGCACTGGGCTTCAGCCATTTTTATTAATGCCCGATGTTAAAGGCTGGTGCTTTTCTTTGCAGCATGCAAACTTGCCATTTGTTTTTAATGAAAAAAATATTTTAAAACATGAAAGTCGAGGGAGTCAGGGATCCTGCCAGGCACCGACAGAGATAACCACAGGCATGGAGGTACAAGGTGCTTAGTATATTTACAACTAAAGAAGAAAGAAAGAAGCAGGGAGTTTTAAACACAGACAAACATACATTCGTACTTCTATCATGCTTCATTTTAAATACACTGGGGCAAGATATATTTGTGAATGGATAATTAAGGGAGGGGGTTAACATTTCTTATTTTTCCTAGGGGAAAAATAGACACTTTTAAAAGTTGAACATTTTTATGAAGTACTAAAATACTGTTCATTTAATGAATTTCATTTTAGTTTTACACTTTAAAGTACCATGGTACAATTAAAAATAGAGGACTGAATTACATTTGCAGTAAAAGAATGTGAGAAGCCAATTCTTTTAACTGCTTACTTAAGGTGCCTCTGAAAAAAAAAAATTCAAATTCTATTCTTGGTGGCAAATAGCTTTAAATATTACTTTTTATTCCATAACTTTATGTTGCCACTCTCAGGTTATTTAATTTGCATCATTACTCCTTATTCCTAAAGTAGAATTGACAACAGTGGAGTTGTAATGGAGTAAGCATCCAATTAGGCTAAATCTCTGGTTGCAACTAAAGCTACTTGCGTATGATGATAGCAGCCACAGTTGTGAATATGCTGAGTGTCAGGCAAAATGTGTATATCCGGTTACCTTATTTATATAAATATGTATACATTGCTTTTCCGCCCACGGATAACACAGTAAATACTTTAAAAGTATACAATCTGCTTTAACCTTATTATTATAATAGTAACAACTGAAAGGGAGCCTAAGAGCTAATATGCTGAAACAAATAAATATAGTCAGTCCTTTACTGTTAATGGTCAGACGGAGAGTCCCTTAAACAGAAGTCATCTCCTAATCCAGTGTTTCCCAACCTTGGCAACTTGAAGATGTCCGGACTTCAACTCCCAGAATTCCCCAGCCAGCATTTGCTGGCTGGGGAATTCTGGGAGTTGAAGTCCGGACATCTTCAAGTTGCCAAGGTTGGGAAACACTGTACCTAATCTGCAAATACTCACATGTAGAAAACTTCTGACAGCGCTGTTACAGTTGTGAGTGACAGAAGACTATAAATAGAATTCTTTATTGGCCAAGTATGATTGGCACACAAGGAATTTGTCTTTGGTGCATATGCTCTCAGTGTACATAAAAAGACAAGATACATTCGTCAAGAATCATAAGGTACAGCACTTAATGATAGTCATAGGGTACAAATAAGCAATCAGGAAACAATATCAATATAAATCGTAAGGATACAAGCAACAAAGTTACAATCCTGCAGTCATAAGTGGGAGGAGATGGGTAATAGGAATGATGAGAAAACTAACAGTAATAATAATGCAGCCTTAGTGAATAGTTTGACAATGGTGAGAAAATTATTTGTTTAACAGAGTGATGGCTTTCAAGGGAAAACTGTCCTTGTGTCTAGTTTTCTTGGTCTGCAGTGCTCTATAGTGTCGTTTTGAGGTTAAGAGTTGAAATAATTTATGTCCAAGGTGCGAGGGGTCTGTAAATATTTTCACGGCCCTCTTTTTGACTCATGCAGTGTACAGGCCCTCAATGGAAGGCAGGTATGTAACTTTGTGGTGTGCTAAAAGACCCTATCCTTAGCACTCACACGTCCATGCACAGAGAAAGATATATATATCTGCTCTTGCATTCTGCCTTGGCAATAATGGATATGCAATGCATCATTTTACTTCTCTTTAATTTTCTACTATTCTTTATTCATCCAAACCACCAGCAACATACACAAAACTCAGAAAATCAGAAAGTGTATTAGCATGTCTGAAAAGCAACAACAAAAAGAATAAAACAAAGAAACAATGCTGAAGTATTCCAAGAAGATTTCAACAAGGGAGTCAAATTGTACTGAAAAAGACTTGAGAACAGAAGCCAACTAGAGCTAATTTTAAATGACACTGGAATTAAGTGTGCTAAATAATAGCATTTTAACACAAAATGTTGAAACTGTATCGAACAATATAAGTAGTTCACTAAGTATTTTTGCAATGCACAACATATGTGCTATATTTCTTAAGATCTGTATAATGCGTCACACCTGAATCAAATGGTCAGTAATATGTAGAGAGATCTATTTAAATGTAATATCTGGTGACCATATTTTCTTCTCTGTTCTCATAATGGAATGACTGTTGCATGTTCTTTATTATGTAAATACTAGCAAAATATTATTTGTTTGTTTGTTTGCTAAATTCACATGGCTCCCCCTCTCACCCAAAGTGACTCTTAGCAACATACAATAAAACCAGGAATTAAAACATTTTGCAAATAATGCAGATAAAACCAATGGGAGAGAAGATTTTTATATAAGGTATAACCAGCATGGACGCTTTGTGTTACCAGGAGATTCCCCAGGCTTGCTAAACAAAATATATGTTGAGAACTTTAGGGAAAGCCATAAAGGATGGGGCTCACATCACCGCAGAAGGGATGATGTTCCTCGGGGTGGGTACAATGGCAGAAAAGCCTCACTTCTTAAATGGACAAGGAATGAATGAAATACTTTTCATTTTTTCTATTTTCCTTCAATTTATTATATTTTATTACAAAAGATATACAAAGATAAACAAATAGTAACATATAAAACTAGTGAACAACAATAAAATAAACAAAAATAGAATAAAAGAAAGATTCACTCAAATTTATTTGTTTTATATATATGTATATACACACAGACACACACACATACATACATACATACATACATACATACATACATACATACACTAAGCACCTAAAATATAAAACACACATATATGTTGTGTTGTGTTGTGTTATGTTATGTTAAATTATGTTATGTATGATTTTTTCACAAACAGATAAGTTGCATATCTACAAAAGTCCATCCTCAATATCTGGATAAAATTGGTTTTCCAATTTCTTTGAATAATTATTTTGGCAGTTCCCGTGGCTGCTACATACTTAATGCCTCAAATATAGTCAGATTCCAGAGTCTGCAAACAAAATTCAAAATAACATTACTATTTTAAGGGATTTCCCATAAATATTATCCATATGCTATTACAACTCTCCTTTTTTTAACCTTCAATTGGATGAAATAGTGCATCATAGGGCAACAGTTTTTGAATCGGCACATCTCAAATGAGTTAACAATTTTGACATAGATGGCCAGCCTTCTATGATTGAGCAGCTCTCTCTCAAAATAGGAGAAGGGATACAACATCATTGATCTCTAATCTACAACATAGCCTTTTCAACAATTCCAAAAAGGCTCCATATTCAATTGCACCTCTCAAGTGATCCTTCCTGAGGACAAAGATACATCTCCAGGTGACCTTAGTGACTCACTAAAAGAATGCAAATGACCAGCTGTCTGCAAGGAGTATAAATCTTTCCCCACCATCCAGACAGAGCTGAAGAAGCTTCTTGGATGAGAAGCAAAATGTTTTCAAAGAAAAAAAAACAGAAAGTCCAGTTGCCGCTTAAAAAAACACCTTTGGGACACCCATTACCTGGATGACTGAGAATCTCCATAGACAATCTTTAACAACATTTAAAAAAAAATTTGTAAAGACCTGCTGTAGAATTCCATTAAATAACAGCATACCCAAATGATGACAAATCCCCTCCAATATATACATCCTCTTGCACCCTTGAGCTAAGATATTGAGCTTAAATTGAGCCCTCTCCCCCTCTTCCTCTCTCCCTCCACCCTTTCTCTCCCGTGTGCTTGCCTGCATGTGTGCACACCTGACAATGAGCACATTTGCTTGTTGTTTATCTTTGCTTTCTGCAAGGATTGTGGTGGCAAGATCACAACCTCATCATCATGACACATGGCAAAGTCACAATAAAATCCTTATGTGTGGCTGAGTCTCTCGTTCCCTGAATCGGAGCCAAATTGGATTTTATGCCTTATCAAACACTGAAGAAATATAACATTTCTAATGCTGGGAGATCTGTTGGAGCAGTTACCGGAAGGATACTATTTGCTTCTAGCTTCTGCTAATTTGGGGATCTTATTTACACTAGCCTTGTTGCCTATTCCATCATCTTTTATATCATGTCAAAAATTTATTCCAGCAGCTGCTGTTTAGACAATTTTTCCAAAGGGCTCTCTTTTTAAAATTTTAAATGGTTTTGTGTGGCTTTAATGTTTTGCCCTGCCTTTCTCTCAAGTACAGCTTTCTCTCCGTGTACTCTTTGATAAAGATAGTTTAGAATGCCCATAGGATTGCTCCATTTGGAAAACATCCTATAGACATAATTTGCTGGAGGCAAGTTGCAGACAAACCAAAGTTCCTTTAAATTAAACTGAAAGAAGGGAAATCCCATTTTATTAGACCCAAACAGACTTGTCACAAACCAGGGCATATCATCATATAAGACTGCAAACTATTGATCTTTTTCTCATTGTCATGCATAATGTTAGCGCTTTCTTGTCAAATTGAGTCCTATAGATTCTTTTAACCAGAATTTGACTTTGGGGCAAAGCATGACATCAGTTAGGTTATATCCACAATCTTCTTTCCTTTCTTTAGGAGAATTGCAGAATGATGACAGAGGTCAGAAATCGAGCTTTGGGTTCCTGACATATGGTACTGACTGAAAAGAGTTTAATGTTTAGACATTTTTATTTTGCCTTTTCTATACCGCTAACAGCCACAATATAGCAAGACTAACATAACACAAATGGAAAGGCTGTTTTAAGACATACATGAACCAAAGATGTACACACAAATGGGCGTACCTTTTAGGGACGTTTGTAACAAAGTAGGAGAAACTGTGTCAAGAACAGTTTTTCCAACCAGAATCTCTCCAGTTTGACATCTTCCCACCATCCACTGTAACCCCAATTTCTAGGAAGTCAGGAAGGCTGAGATGCAATCACTTTTCTTCAAATAGCTTCTTTGCCAAAATCAGACTAGCTCCCATCTTGAATTATTTCCAGAAAGTATTTATAACTTAGTCCTTCTCTGCTGTATTGATTGACTGACTAGAATTATTTGGGTTTGAATGAATCAGAATCAATAATTATTTCTAATCATCTGGCTATTATTAATTTATTTTTCTCTAATTTATTCTTATTCTGGGTGGTTATTAGTATTGCCTATTCTACTAAATAGGCAATTTTCTTTTTTTCTTTTTTTCTTTCCTCCTCCTCCTCTTCCTCCTCCTCCTTCCATAATACAACAAAAATACAGCAAAAATATTTGATTTCTGTTATTTAAACTTTCTCCTGAGCCAAGGTGGCGCAGTGGTTAAATGCAGCACTGCAGGCTACTGCTAGATCAGCAGTTCAGCGGTTCAAATCTCACCGGCTCAGGCTTGACTCAGCCTTCCATCCTTCCGAGGTGGGTAAAATGAGGACCCAGATTGTTGGGGGCAATATGCTGACTCTCTGTAAACCGCTTAGAGAGGGCTGAAAGCCCTATGAAGCGGTATATAAGTCTACTGCTATTGCTATTGCTATTGCTCCTTCTCTCTCCATCTTAAATAATAATGTGAGGGAAAGAGTCTGAACAAAGTTCTTATCTTTAAGTTGTAGAGTTAGTCTTTCATCTTTTTATATTTTCCATGACTATATATATATATATATATATATATATATATATATATATATATATATATATATATATATATATACATATACACATACATACATACATACATACACACACACACACACACACACATACATGTATATATAATATCTTCACAGCATTGTTCTTTTTAATTGTACATTATTATACAATTCTACTTCATATATTTATGCTTTTTATATATTTCCCTCAGTAATCCAAAAATAAAGAGTTGAAATAGAATTTAGATTTTCTGAATACACTGGAAAGTTATGGATTTGAAAAAATCTCCAACATTCTTTTCAAACATGGTGTATTTCTGTCACAACAATACATGATTCATATAAATATGCATATTACAATAACAGGTAAGAGAATAATAGTAATTCTATACAAATGAAATAAATATGTGTTTAAAGAAAAATACAAATTTTTCACATCTTAAAGTAACACTGAACAAAAAAACCCAGCATGGCTATTGTGAAGGAAAATTATTGTTTGCCATTTACACATTTCCCCTATGTTTTATAATGTGTTATATTTTATATTATAGCAACCTGTGCCACTTATAGTTATCCCTTATGCAGAAATTCTAAAATCCTTTTAGGAATCAATTGCTTCCCATTTTCCTTGCAGAGATAACCTGTACTCTAAATATCTTGTTATCAGTATTGGATCAATACACTGCTAAGTCCTACTTCTACAAGAGACTGAGAAATTTTTATTTAACACTATTGCATGCTGAGAATTTCTACCAAATAAATTTACTTTCCCTTTAATTCATCCCATCCCAATCATTACTATTATAATAATATCGCTTTATATCCTGTACCAAATTATTAATTTGCAATAAAATATGGGTCAGGTTTTTCTCCTTTTTTGAAATTAGGGAACAAAAAAATGCCCCTAGATAAACAACTGTCACTTTAAAAATGCCCTTGTCATTACTACAGCAGTCACTACTATTGATATTCTACTGCAGCAGCATTTAATCAACAATTAGTCAGAATGCAGAGTTTTCAAACTGAGTACTTTGCAAACAGAGTAGAGCTAAGTAGCTGTACTTTCCTTGGGAATGTGAAATAGATCATTTGGAGGAGACAGAAACACTAATAGACAGGTAAGATATTCTTTGTCTTGGAGTGGCTCAGAAATGATTATGTTGAGTAAACCTTGAAGTTTTTCCTCAATAGTCCAGAATCCTAGAATCCTGGAGAAATATGAAACAGTTTAGTCTCAACTCTGAGGGAAAATACTTTTATGTTATTTGTCTGGACATTTTTTTTAAATTCAGAGATATCTCAAAAAACTTAGAAAGTCATGAGCTGAGGAAGAAAGAAAACCAGAATAGATATGTTTGAATATCTTAGTTTGTAAGAATGGGCTAATTTTCTTAGGTATTTCATCTGTTAAACTTGTCATAGCAAACCTAAATTTTGTGAACTAGAAATCTGTTTAAAACAAAACATCTATATAAAAATCTGACAAGGAGAAAATAATGAATCCAGCTGACTAGTCACCTGGATGTTGTTATTACTTTGCCTAGAATTTTGTGAAAAGATGAATGATTATAATCTTTTAGCAGGTGATTTGCAGTACCACCTTTTGAGGCCAATCCAATTGAGAATACCCAAGGTGATTTACCTCTTCATGGAGCCATTTCAGGAGGAGGGGACAAAAGCAAGACGTACTTGGTTTCATCTTTTCCTGCTCTGATTTTAATTTTAAATGCTGGGGAAAATCTTCTGATACTCTCAAAGCGTAAAAGTTGATTCTCATACAGTGCAAAAGCATGGTGTTAAAACTGACAATAGTAAAACCAAGAGACAGGTGGAAATTGGCCTTCCCTTTATATATAGAATCAATATCCAAACACTTTTGATTTGTGTGTATGTATGTATGTATGTATGTATGTATGTATGTATGTATAATGATTTATTAGCAGCAGGAACCAATATGTTCTCCCCACAGTTAACAAAAATGATTGCACTGGTGACCTGTTGGAGCCCAGGCTGTGATCTTTTCTATTTACTTTGAGCAGGAAATGGGGGACTGAAAATAAATATCCATCTCATGTGCTTTTATCTGGTCATGGGTACTTGGGAAAGACTCTTGGTTCTGCTAATACAGTATCTACTCCACTGTAAAGCTTTACTAAACATGAGTTGCTAGAAAAAGCTTCAAACCTGATTTTGTGGACTTCTAGAATGAGGGTTCTATAGGCTTCCAGTATCTAAGCTGGATTCACCAAGATTATGACAGCCCAAGAGTTCATGACAATAATGCAATTTATGTCATTGCTGTTGTTTCTCTAATTGTTATTGCCAACTACATATACAAAAAAATTATACTCTCAATCTGTTTTTTTTCTTCATTTACACAGGTGGATTTTTATCTACTTGCTTGCTTTGATCAGACCACTATGCTAACATTGAGACTTACAGTCACTTTCCATTGGTGGAAATCTATTACAATGATACACCTTGAAGGCTAATGAATTCCAATAGATTTCAGAGTGTTCTGGGAAATTTTCTGACTATTACCAGCAGAACTTTTGTTAAAATCTCAGTCCCTCTGTGGAATAGAATATGATGTACACAATTGATAAAATTGTTCCTTAGTGACCTTGGATTATTCAAAGTCTATTTAGCTTTTGATATGTAGCCAGTTAAATACAATACAGCAAAGTGAAAGACAATTAGAATTCAGGTGGAAGAAATCATTGTCACATATTTGACTGAACATTACCGAGTAATACTGTAATACAACACTGAGTAGTGCTGTTTTCCAAATGTTTGGGACTATTTTGATGATTACATAGAATCTTTGGTAGCTTATTTGTTAGACACATTTTATAGACACTTTAAAAACAATTGCTTACTCATCTACAGATTTGACAGCTTATTCCATAGAAGGATCCAAGGCATGGCCTGGTAAAAGGATTTGGACAAAGCTTTTAATAGAATGTAAACAACAATCTGTTTGTTCAACAATTGATCATCGTCATTTATTCTATCTAGCAGCAAGATCCGCCTAGAACTTAGAACTTAGAAAGTATAATCACAGGATCCGGGATGATTTGGTATATTGACCTAGATAACACTCGCCTTCTGGGAAAACAAGTTGTTCAAGTGATGGCAAATGAGTTTCATTTTTAGATTAAATAGATTTTATAAATCCTTTTACATTTATTTTTAGATATTGATTTCTGTCACAGTGTGATGAGGTTCTTTTTAAACTGGAGATGTATTTTTCTTCTCAACGGTGGCAATTGACACATAAAACTAGACTTTTTTTGCTTTTTATTATTCACAGTGCATCTATTTACAACAGGTACATACAACATAATCCCAGTATTCACCAGTTCTTCTAGTGTCAGGTTTCGTTCTAGGTTTTCTTCACACTAGCTCTTTTGCTTCCTGCTCCTTTCAACTCCACATCTCTCCCTGTTTCTTGGTATATCAAGAGAGAGTAAGAAGATAGGAAGGGTATGGATTTACTGTAACATGTTCAGCATGACTTGGCTTTCTCCTAAATCTGTTTAGCTGAACATCTATTGCTTCTACACTGGGGGAAGAACCTCTCACACAGTCTTCTGTCCAGTCTTTTGTCAGAAACTAGGGCTTCACTAATAACCAACAAATCTTATTCGGTCTTACATGAAGATACCATGTCTCTGGGTTATCACTTCTCTTCCTCCAAGGAAGCAACTGGTGGGCTTCTCTTCTTCTTCCTGACCAGGAACTGACAACAGCTCTGCTTCACTGTTCAATATTCTTCTCCAGCTCCATTTCACAGTCTTTTACTCTCCTCTCTTTCTCTCCTCCACTTCTTTCTCTCTTCAATTTTTAATTAGTCTGGCAGCATGAAGAGATGGGTGTCATCCAGTGGAGAAATTCATTTTTTTACTACTGGTTCTGTGGGCGTGGCTTGATGGGCACGGCAGGAGAAACATATTGCAAAATCTCCATTCCCACCCCACTCTGGGTCCAGCCAGAGGTAGTATTCGCTGGTTCTCTGAACTACTCAACGTTTTTGCTACCGGTTCTCCAGAACTTGTCAGAACCTGCTGAATTTCAGCCCTGGTGTCATTCCAGGACTCTAGTCCCCAATAGCTATATACCAGGCTGGACCAGTTGGATTCTTGTTCTACATCTCCCCACCATAGATTTGGCTAGCTGCCTTGGCTCATCAACCCTCATGACAGTACAATGGCTCTTCAAGACCATAATTTGCCCTACATGGTATCGGACCTGGCTACTTGAGAGACCGCCTCCTGCCAATTACCTCCCTGAGGCCTATAAGATCACACAGATTAGGCCTCTTCCATATTCCATCTGCCGGTCAATGTCGGCTGGCGATTCCCCGGTGGAGGGCCTTCTCTGTTGCTGCTCCGGCCCTCTGGAACGATCTCCCCGTTGAGATCCGGACCCTCACTACCCTTCCGGCCTTCCGCAAAGCGACCAAGACCTGGCTGTTCCGGCAGGCCTGGGGCTGTTGATTTGTCCAGCCCCACCCTCAGTTGTGAATGTTGTGTTTTTTAATGTTGTTTTGTTTTTGTATGTCCCTCCCTCCCCATTTTTTATTGTAAGCCGCCCTGAGTCTCCTTGAGAGTGGGCGGCATACAAATTAAATCAATCAATCAATTTATCTCTCTTTTCTCCCCGTACCAATTTGTTGACTCATACCAGACAAGTGCAGCCATGCCATTTACATGCTACACTCTCTGAGTGACATTCAGTATTATTTGTAGTATATTCATCTGGAGATGCTTCTTCAACTCACCATGGCTAGAACAGCTTTGTTATCGTTCTCTTTATACCTGGAATAGTGTCTGCAAAACTTGGTAATGAAGAATTTTTATTCAGCCCACAAGATTTCTGAGAGAAATGGGAGGTTCTATGGATATCATTTATTATCATGATGTTCCACATTTACATGAAACTGCTGAGTAAAATCATAAAGAGATTTACGTAAAGTGTCATTGATTGTTGATGACATATAGCTCTATTTCTCCTTTTCATCACAATGAAGTGAAGCAGTGAAAACTTTGAATTTGTGCCTGGATACAGTTATAAACTGGATAAGGGCCAATAAACTGAAGCTCATTCTGTCCAGATGATTTCCACGGAACTTGATTTTTTCTTAAAAAATCAAGTTTATAACCTAAAGATGTTTCTGAGTCATCTGAGACACATGAGGTACAATTGTCTTCTGTGGCATAAAATGACTTTTGCAATTTTATTATTTGACTAGAAATTGTAATAATCCATATTGAAGATACTTCTTGTGGGGAGGTCCTTGCGAATGCTCTAGAGATTTAAATGTAAAATATTGCCGCAAGAAGGCTGATTATAACCAGATATTATGTATAGAGCCAATTTTTGAGAATCTTCTTCTAATATCAACTCAAGTTGCAGTTATTAAGATACCTGAAGATACATGTTATTGCTACAAGCTCCTTCAAAGACTCTGTTGAGGGAGGTCACTAGTCATTTAGGAAGGAACTTTTCAGAGAGGCTGTCCAATTTTAGAATGTCATCTTGAGAGACATACTCTTTGGCATTTAGAGCACCATGCAATGATGCTTTTATTTTCTCTTTCCTTTTCATTTATTTTATATATTAATATGCATATGATAAATTTATACTGTATATTGCATACATACTTTTTAATTATTCTGGCTAGTGTTTTTTATTTTTTATTTTACTGTATGTTTTTATAAATGTGTTTGTTTATTTTTAAGATGTTTATATTGTACATTGCCCTGTGGAAATTCAATTTTGAAGGACAGATACAATTGAATAAATGAAATAGCAATAGACTTAACGTATATATCATTTTACAGTGCTTTACAGCCCTTTCTAAGCAGTTTACAGAGTCAGCATATTCCCTCAACAATTTGGGTTCTCATTTAACCCACCTCAGAAGGATGGAAGGCAGAGTCAACCTTTCACCTGGTGAGATTTGAACTGCCAAATTGCAGGCAACTGGCTGTCAGTAGAAGTAGTCTGCAGTACTGCACTTTAACCACTGCACCACCATGGCTCAAAGAAAGAAAGAAACCAGTTTCCAAAATGAAAAATGATTTTCCCAGCAGGAAGAAGAACAATGTAGAATAAGAAGCAATGGGTGGAAACTAATCAAGAAGAGAAGCAACTTAGAACTGAGGAAAAATTTCCTGACAGAACAATTAATCAGTGGAACAACTTGCCTCTAGAAGTTGTGAATGCCCCAACACTGGAAGTCTTTAAGAAGATGTTGGATAACCATTTGTCTGAAGTGGTGTAGGGTTTCTTGCCTGGACAAGGGTTGGACTAGAAGACCTCCAAGGTCCCTTCCTATTCTGTTTAAGATGATATGAAACTGCTCTATATAATATGCTCTTATGTAGCCAACTGTTCTTTTTCCAACTTAAACTAGCTATCCAAAGTTTCAGACAAAACAATGTCCAAGTCCTGTTTTAGAAGATCTTTTTTTAATTGGAGACACTAGGGACCTTCTGCAAGCAAAGCTTCTATCCTTCCTATTCCTTCCAATCTGTCTTGATTGCTAAATGAAGAAAACCAATAAAAATGCTAATAACAAAGACACCCTTTGCTTATTTAGATGTAAGTCCTGCTGAGTTCAATGGGACTTCCTATTAATTATGCCAAAGATTATAGTCTTAGAAGAAACTGGAACAGATAATGTGTAGCTTTTTCTTTTATGTGGTCTGATTTTAAGATCTTCCCCCAAAGAATTGAAAAGCTGTTCTCATGTTAGTAAATCTCTATTCGAAACTTGTTTTTTTAACTTATGTCTTTGAGGTAATGAATAACATTATTTTTACTTCTGGTGGAGGTGATCAACCAATCTCTTCACCAAGAGTATATCTATCTACCTAGAAGGGGTGATAGATAGTTCTGAAGTTTCCTATTTTATATAAGGTGAAGAATATATATATAGAATAGAAAAGCATAACTCAAGCATCCTCTTCACCTACATTCATGGTCCATGTTAAGAAGTTTAAACCATTCAATATCCATCAGTTTTATCTATAATATGACAGCAGCTTATTGTGGACCTCACTAAGCCTTTTCACACTGGCAGTCATGAAGGTCTGTGGCGCATGGTATCAAAATTTGGGTGCCCTGATAGATTCATCCTGATGGTACATCAGTTCCATGATAGTATGACGACTCATGTTCTGGATGACAGAGAAGCATCAGAGGCCTTTCCTGTTACAAACAATGTCAAGCAAGGGTGCATGTTAGGACCAACCTTGTTCAGCATAATGTTTTCAGCCATGCTGTCAGATGCCTTCCAGAATAGTTCCTTGGGAGTTAGCCTGAGATGCAGGACTGATGAGAAATTGTTCAACCTGTGAAGACTCCAGGCTGTCACCAAGATAAAGGAGACTGTGCTATGTGACATCCGCTTTGCTGACGACTGTGCCCTGAATCAGAGCAGGAAATGCAATCCAGTGTGGACAAATTTCCAGCAGCATGTGACAACTTCAGCCTCCTTATCAACATAAAGAAGACCCAAGTGATGCATCAGCCAGCTCCAAAAGCCCAACACCAAGAGCCCACCATGAGGTAAAGGGAAAGCTGCCCTTCACACCATGGCAGCACCCTCTCCATGCAGTGACAATTTACATTGCGGTCAACTACAGAATCACCAAGACAAGCTCTGCATTTGGCAGATTACTGACCAACAAGTGGGACTGGCGTGGACTAAGCCTTGCTACAAAGCTCAAAATCTACCGATCAGTAGTGCTAACTACCCTGATGTATGCCTGTGAGACTTGGATGTATAAGGAGCCACGCTAGGCAATTGAACCACTTCCACATGACCTGCCACCATACAATATTGAGGATATGGTGGCAGGACAAGGAGCCAGACACAGAAGTCCTCTCCAGAGCAGGCCTGCCATCAGTTCACACCCTGCTGATGAAAGCTGCTCTATGGTGAGCTATCTCAAGGAAAGCGATTGCATGCAGGATAAAGGAAGCAATACAAAGACACCTTGAAAGCCTCCTTCAAGTCCCTTGAAATTGACACCACCTCCTGGGAAACCCTGGCACAAGATCGATCAACATGGCACACACTGATCCATCAAGGCTGCCAAACATCTGAAGGCAGAAGAACAACCATAGCACAAGAGAAGCAAGCCAGAGCTCCAAATACTGCAACAATGGTGTCTACACATGTCTTCCTGACATGTCGCAGAACATTTCATGCCCATATAGGCCTTACCAGCCACCTGCGGACACATCGTGGACAGCCTACAACCTGATAGATGTCAAGGTCCTCTTTGAACACAATGGACGAACATCATAAGAAGCATAAACCTAAACCATTCAATATCCATCAGTTTTATCTATAATATGACAGCAGCTTGACTAAGCAAAATATTCCAAGAAATCGACATATTTAAAACTTCAGTATATAAATTTGATGTCCATCTTTGCTAATCTTTGCTAATCAAGGAGAATCACCATGTTTCTTTTTCTCTTTTGTTCTGGGCTAGACCAGGAAACTATGACCTTCATTCCTCAAAGAAGACATAGCTCAAATGCAGAAAAGTTTTGGATTTTCAGAACTGGGTGGTAAGAGAAACAATTATTTTATTTTTATTGTTATGTATAAGGCTCTACGGTGCTTCTTATTCCATTCAGAAGAGTATTTTGAAAAATGAGGGTGTAAGAACATTGCATCTGTCCAAGACACATCAAACAAGGAGCTACAATTTATCTCTTCCTAAAATCATGTATTCGAAGTGGAAAACTCACACCAATAGTTATGCTATCCCAGAAAAAAGACAAGGCTGCCTTAACGAGTTGCAGACATGCTTCTGCATGTTTTGAGCTACCTCATCCAAACTGAACCTAAAAATTACTGAGTCCTAACTATTCATATATTTCTTCCACAAGTTTACTGCATCTACTATTACTGTAAATTTCATCCAAAGCTGCAGACCTCACAATCATAAAATGAGCCTAACTTTTGAACATTGTTATTCTTTTTCTATTACACTTTCTTTTCTTTGCTTGAAGAAAAGTGCATAACTCAATTTTTTGTCAACTATTGTGTGGCAATGTTCTATACTGTATACTGTCCACATACGGTGAAAGCTTGTGGGTGTGAGTGGGAGGACAAAGTTCAACTTGTACTGTAATTATTGATAGCCATATTCAGGGGACATCTTCATCTATTTATTTTGCATACATGTTGGCCGTGAGTTCATCTCAGAAGGCCCAGCTGCCTAAATCCCTTTGAAGTTACAGTCATGTTGGGAGATTTTAAGCAATTCTGCAGGGATGCCCCAGTTTATTGGATCATTATCTTATTCCCATGAATTGACACAAATAGAATTCTCATAAAGTTCCTTCTTTCTTAATTATGGTTATAAACTATCAGAATTTTTTTTTCAGCTAAGCTTCTCTGCATGTCTGCTTGAAATTAAATGTTCACATGATACACTAAATCCTTCTCAATTTGCACTTGTCAATTTTCTTATTCATCCCCAGGACCTTTGGTTGGTTGGTCCTCAAACTGGACCAACCAACATTTTATATTAAGACTTACTCCAATTTGAAAACAGCAATTAACCATAATTTTAAATTAGCATCCCAATGCATGCATGCATGCATGCATGCATACATACATACATGTATGTATACATACATACATGTATGTATACATACATATATATATATATATATATATATATATATATATATATATATATATATATATATATATATATATATATATATCTTCGTTGATAACGGATAAGAGCCTGTGGCCTAATGGCTAAGATCTCTGCCTAGTGTGCCTAGTATGCCATATAGCCCAGGTTCAAATCCCAGTAAGGGTATGGCTAGCTGATGAGAGCTAAATAGCTTGAAATAGATCTATACTAGTCTCCCTTTATTTATTTATCAGCACAAATAAACACACACACACACACACACACACACACACACACACACACACACACACACACACACACACATATATATATATATATATATATATATATATATATATATATATAAAAAAATATTTGGGCATACCAGGGTTTGTGACACAATACACACACACACACACACACACACACACACACACACACACACACACACACACACACACACATATATATATATATATATATATATATATATATATATATATGTAAAATATTTGGGCATACCAGGGTTTGTGACACAATACATACACATACATACACACACACACACACACACACACACACACACACAAAAATAGCACTCACACATCATCACGAAATATCCAGAACTGTAAAGCCTACAAACTTGAAATTTGGCATGTATGTTCCTCTTGGCTTCTAGGAGCTCGCTAAGAAAGAATTTTTTAAAATAACTATCAGATCATCTGTATTCTTTATACAGTATTATATTAACATGTGTCAATGCTAAGGAGTTAGACATTCTACTCCCTCTCCCCACCTGAAAGGAACTCTGTTCCAACTGTCAGTTGACTTATATGAGCATGTCCAGTGCATGACTCATCCGGCCTGTGGGCTGCCCCAGTCACATGGTTTCATAGAGAAGCACGGGTATCCAGCTAGTGCTCTCATAGATTTGGAACAAACAAAATATTGGCTTAACCTATATTGTTAGTAGGCATTTATGGTTGATAGGAGACTAACTTTGAAGTTTGATTTGAACACAAATGATGTTTTTAGGACTATTCCTTGTCCTTCAAAGGGTTATATGGAAACAGAATGTTCCTTTCAGTAATAACCTGATAATACTAAATCTTAATTCTATAGTCGTTCTAATTATTTAGGAACAAGTTTTTCTATTTAATCTCACTTGTATATATGACTTGAATTTTATGAGTTTGTCTTTTAAACAGGAAAAAAATACTGCTTGACGCAATCATGGATTTAAAAAAAAATAGTCAAATCTCTTGTTTAATATGATTTAGTAGAGTTAACACATGGAATATGTATTCATAATCTTAATGATGTGCTTCTCTGAAGAGTTAGATTTTTGCTTTTTCTGTTTATATTAGAGTAATAATATACCTACTTATTATCTCAGAAGGTAAATTATAAAAATTAAGCCTTAATTTGTTAATTAGTTACTAGCATACAGCTTTCCAAAGCTACATTCATTCAAATTATTCTCATTATTGGAAAGAATATGGCAAGAGTGCATATGTAATTGTCATTACCATCATCGTTAGGAAGTTTGACATTTTAATATTATCTGGACTTTTGTCTTCATAACCTACTACAAAGAGCTGACCTAAAGAGGATTGATGCTTAGTGAAAAGAGGAATAGCCTTTGAATTCTGTTTCTTATTATTTTCTTAGCTGCTGTTACATTCCCAAATAAAGAGAAGGCATCTCTTGAGTGCAACAAGAAGCAATTTTGTAGAAAGAAAGGAAATTATGCATCTCACTGGTAACTTAAGTTCAAATTCTACCCATTATGACTGGAAGCTTCTATGTTTTTTACCAGCCCTTCAGGGTAAGGCATATCAAGAATCAGACACCACAGAGATTTCAGAAATGTTTTTTTTATTGTTGAAGGGTATAATAACAGAATCTTTACGTCCACTCCAACTTTCTCTCCTTCCATCTTGTGTGTGTGTGTGTGTGTGTGTGTGTGTGTGTGTGTGTGTGTGTGTGTGTGTTCCAGCATAACTCTGGAATGCCTTGAGCAATTTTAACAAAACTTGGTACACAGATGACTTACTCTATGGAAACAAATACTATGGGGGGTAAGACACCCTTAAAACCCCTTAGTGGATGTTCTGTTAAAACACAGCCTGTTATGCCTTAAAATGGCTTCTTCACTGTACTCTACAAAGGGTTCCCTCTGGTAAAGGGAAAAATCCAACATTAGAAATTATATTTGGTCCAGACATTTCCCCCCTATAAATAAATATCTGGGCAACATCAGGTTATCGGCTAGTCGTAAATAAAATCAAGCTAAAGTTACTTTGAGTTTTAATATGTGTTCTCTGGAAAAAGAAAGTGATTGTCCAAATCATAACCACTCAAAAAAAACTCATCACCCCACATCAAACCACTCAGATAGCACCTAGAACTTCCTTGCACCAAATATTAGATACAATTATGTCTACCTAGATCAGAAACATTTACCCATACAACACCAGTCTTTCAATGTTGAGCTTGATATGAGCTATCCGAAAATGATCAAAGGAAACACCATTT